>NC_025691.1:14128823-14130342 GCF_000633955.1 Camelina sativa
ATATATATATATATATATATATATATATATATATATATATATATATATTTGACTAAACGAAATTTCGTAATATTTGGGAAAACAATTCATGTTTTCAAGAGTTTGAAAATTGACTTTCTTATCAAAGAATCATATTCATGCGTGGACAATAAATACCTGTGATGATGACTATACTAATTTATTTATAGCATCCTCAAGAAGTCCTGTGGTTAGACTTTTCATTGTTTGTTATGAAAGTTAGAGAAATCGAAAGAGGTTTCTCTCTTATCTTATTATTGAATCAATCGAATGTTATATATATAGGGCATAGACAAGCCCTTAGTACAAAACCGACTTAGAATAGGAAATAGGTAAAAAGCCTTTGGCCATGGGCCTTACACAATAGGACATGTAACGGGCCAGTTATGGAAGTCCACTAAATGTTTTACAACACTCTCCCTTGGATGACATAATCGTGCCAATGCTAAGGGATCTCTATAATACGCTTGGGGGTGCTGCCTCATTAAAACCTTACCAGGAAAACCCAGTGGGACAAAACCATGGTTAAGGAAAAAGAGTACAGCACGCATTACTCCCCCTGTTCTAAGCATCAATAGAAGTCCTTAAGTCTCCGCATTCCAATCTGGTGCGTGAGCTTCTTGAATGTTGATGTCGGTAAAGTCTTGGTGAAGATATCGGCTGAGTTGTCGCAGGATTGAACTTGTATCACTTGAACTTCTCTGGCCTTTTGTAGTTCATGTGTGAAGAAGAACTTGGGTAATATGTGCTTCGTCCGATCTCCCTTAATGTATCCTTCCTTAAGCTGTGCGATGCAGGCCGTATTGTCCTCATATATAACCGTTGCTTCCTTATCGTCGGCCATGCCACAATCTGTCCTGATATGTTGAATCATCGATCTCAACCAAACACATTCACGGCTGGCTTCGTGAATTACTCGAATCTCCGCGTGATTAGATGAAGTGGCCACAATGCTTTGCTTCATAGAACGCCACAAAATCGCAGTACCACCGTGTGTAAACACATAGCCGGTTTGAGACTTTGAATTATGTGGATCCGATAAGTAACCTGCATCAGCAAAACCAACTAAACCTTCTTTGTTATAGTTAGTATAATACAAACCCAAATCTGTCGTCCCTTGTAGGTAACGTAAAATATGTTTGATACTATTCCAGTGCCTTTGGGTCGGACAAGAACTAAATCTAGCTAGGAGGTTCACGACAAAACATATGTCTAGTCTAGTGTGGCTAGCCAAGAACATTAACGCTCCTATAGCACTGAGGTATGGCACTTCCGGACCGAGAACTTCTTCATCGTCCTTCTTTGGACCGAATGGATCTTTATCCAAATCAAGGCTCCTTACAACCATTGGGCTAGTCAATGGGTGAGCTTGGTCCATATTAAACCTCTTGAGTACCTTTTCAGTATATGCCATTTGATGCACAAGGATTCCATCATTTATTTACTCAAGCTCCAACCCTAAACAGAACTTAGTTTTACCTAGGTCTTTCATTTCAAATTC
>NC_025691.1:14130442-14137169 GCF_000633955.1 Camelina sativa
TTCCCACTTTCTTGTAAGACGTACTATCGTTCGACGATAAGAACATTATCTGTTTAGTTTATCTAGTCTTATATAATCTCTGTTGTTATCTTCAATTATTGGTTTTCTGGGATGGACCAATTATTAGATATTTAATCGTTAAATCTGATACGTGTCACGATTTGGTGAATTTTTAACTTTGATCTCTCATAGTTAAAATTAACATATGTCACGATATGGGAGTTACTAACTTCGAGAACCAAACTTTATATAATAAGATATATATATATATATATATATATATATATATATATCTTGATAAACTAATCTCATTTATAATAAAACGGAAGTACACAACATTTATTTTGTAAACTATATAATTTTAATAAGTTGGTTACATATAGGTTATACCATAATTAATAGATTAGTTGGTTACAAATTAAATAGTGGGTGCAACATTAATTTATTTTCGGGATTTTATTACTAGAGTACATTGTTTCCGAAAATCTTAAAGAGAATATTCTAAAGAATCATATCATCTAATATACCATATTAATTTTCTTTATTAAATTATTCATTAAAGAAAATCTTTTGATATCTAACTTAACATATTAATTTGTTAATTATCATTATACTTCACCTCTCATTTTTTATATATGAGTCTATTTTGTGAAACAAATAAATTATCATATTATTATAATTAAAGAATAGTTTTATTTCCGGATATATCATAAGTTGAATTTTTAAAAACAAATATAAATTGTTCAATCTATAAAATATTTAGCATATGATTTTATTGCATAATGTTTTATCAAAAAAACTTTTAAAAATAATTACATAAATTATATTTTATATAAAAATTACAATATAAATAAAATTAATTTCAACCCGTGCTCAAGCACGGGTCTTAATCTAGTTCTCTTCTTTAAAGAAGAAAGCAAATTAAGTTTGGGCTATAAATTAAATACTAACCTATCCTACGGTGAGGGGTCTCAATTTCTCCAATTTCAGAGAAGAGGCAAAAAAGTAGAAGAAACAAAGGTTGTAGAAGAGCATTGCTTGACATTCATCAAACCCAGTCTTCTTCTAGCATGTACATATAACTTTTGTTTTCTTCGCAATAATGCTGGACCGGTCTATATATAAGCTATTTGTAACAACTCGTCTCCATGGACCTCAAGCTGGCCTTGCAGGGTATCGATCCTAATCCCTCACCTTGGAAAAGAACTCACATCCAAATCCACCAGTAGGTTATTGGTGCGCCAGGAGTTCCTCGAACCCTGGTCCCCACCCTTTAACAACCTTCCCACAGGACAAGCTGTCACCAATTGATCTGCAGCTTGTCATGTGGGAAGGTTGTTAAAGGGTGGGGACCAGGGTTCGAGGAACTCCTGGCGCACCAATAACCTACTGATGGATTTGGATGTCCACGGTGAAGGGTTAGGATCGATGCCCTGCAGGGCCAGCTTGGGGTCCATGGAGACGGCTAGCGGAGGGCTAGTGGGGTCTACGGGACGGGTTGTTACACTATTAAGATTAACTTTTTCTTATAAACCAATTATGACTTACTGTTATTAAATTTGGTTGATATAAGAAAATTATATAATTACTAGATTAATATCCGTGATAGAGCACAGATTGAAATTCATTTTATTTATATTGTAATTTTTATATAAAATATAATTTATGTGATTGTTTTTAAAAGTTTTTTTGGATAAAACATTATGCAATAAAATCATATGCTAAATATGATGGCTTGAAAAAGACACATATTTTGTAAGTTTTATATTGTTAACAATTCTAGATAAGTATCCATGCTATAACATTGGTTAAATTTTATTTTATACAAAAAAATTTCTATTTTATATTTTAAAACAATTTTTTATATGTTGTATTAGTTTATGTATGTGAAGTGATTTCAACAATGTATATTTTACATCATGACTTGAATGTCATTATAAGACATAATTTTGTAAATTTGGTTTTTAAAAAGCGAGTTATTATATTATGAGTAATTTAATATATTGTTATACTTTTTGTTTTAATATACTTGGTTTCTTGAAATTCTTTCATATTATAGTGACATATTATTGACATTGCTATAACAAAACAATTTAGAGTGTTTATAGTTTCTAACTTTTATATCAAGTTTCAAAATATTAAAAATATTTCAAAATAAATTATTTATGAAATAAACTATATAAAATTATATAAAATTTAACAAAAAAAAATGAAATTGAATTTAAATATTCAAAGTTTGACCCTTTACTCGGTAAAATTTTTAATTCAATAGATATTATTTTTAAAGAATAATATTACTAAAGCTTGAATATTTTATAGATTGACAAAACTACCCCACAGTGTCGATCAATGCCCAATTTACTGATGTCGACCGACACCAAGTGGTGTCGATCGACACTTCCTCTGCAATCACGATCCGCTCGGAGCCGAGAGTTGAATCTCGCTCCCAACCTCCTCCAAATCGCCCAAAGCTCAAAATCCAAGCCGGAAACATCCTTAGAACCCTGTAGCAACCAATCCCCAGCAAGAAAACACACAAAACAACAACACACAAGCAAGAACAAGGAAATCAAAGGCTTAGATTAGCCATGGTCATGCACTCACCTCTTTGCAGGAAGATTTGGACCAACAACAACGAATCCTATTCTCCCAGCAACCTTCTAACATGTTCCTGGCCCTAGATCCTCACTCCCACAGCAAGATCTCATCAAAAACACCTTGAAATCTCACAAATTCTCTCAAGAACCTTTAGAAACTGTTTTCTCCTCTTCCTCTCACTCTCAAACGGCGTAAGACAACAAAAACATGACCCTAGGTCGTTTTCCCCCTTTTAAACCTGGGTTCAATGGTTTTCCCTAAACCAAACCGATCCAAATCGATAATTAAATCGAACTGGTCGAACCAGAGAATGTTGGTGTCGACCGACACCACCATGGTTTCGATCGACACCCATCCCAGAAAACCAATAATTGGTCCGTGGATGTTACAATTCTCCCCCACCAATATAGATTCGTCCTCGAATTTCGAATAACCATCAGCCAAGGATTCCCGTGCAACTGTCTCCACGGCCTGCACTTCTCCGACCGAACTACGAAAGGTCACCTCTAGGCGATAGACTCACGCTCCAGGCATTATTGCTCTCGACTTTTGGACTTTCCCTTACTCAGAGGCCTAAACCATGAGTTTTATTGGCTCTTCATCAGGCCGAAACCTGCATGCCATAATGTTGGCTCCTCATCAGGCCGAAGCCTGCATGACATAATATATAAGGAAGTCCAATACTTGTCTCTCGGGTTGCCACCCTACAGCACGCCCCCGGATCGTCATCCAAAGTCGATTTACCAACCATATTCCCAAGCCACAAAGTCTCAGAATATGGCAGT
Source organism: Camelina sativa (assembly GCF_000633955.1). Taxonomy (NCBI): domain Eukaryota; kingdom Viridiplantae; phylum Streptophyta; class Magnoliopsida; order Brassicales; family Brassicaceae; genus Camelina; species Camelina sativa. The sequence goes on from NC_025691.1 coordinate 14,133,826, forward strand.
ACTAGGAGAACCTAAGTCCCCCAAGAGTCGCGAGCAAACAATTCTGAACACGTCTAAGTCCTATTCCTATCGAGGTTCCCATCTTGTGGTTCGCGTAAGATATCTCAATGCCCTACTAACCACATATCCCCTCACTGGAATACCTCATGACCTCACATGGATCATCTCACTGCCACAAGGGCCAAACAAATGTCCTCAAAAGGACCGTCACAAAGACCAAACAAATGTCCTAAACAGGACCGTCACAAAGACCAAACAAATGTCCTAAACAGGACAGTCACAAAGACCATCTGTCCCGAAGGACCGTCACAAAGACCATCTGTCCCGAAGGACCGTCACAAAGACCATCTGTCACGAAGGACCATCACAAAGACCACACATCTGGCTAAACAGCCCACTACAAAGGCCACACAATGTCTGAAAAGACCGACACTAAGGCCACACAATGACTAAAAAGTCCGCCACTAAGGCCACATAAGCCCCTTCAAGGCTCTTTCCACTTAAATGGACAAATTTTAACTCACATAAAACTTTCCAGTTTTACAACTTTCCACTTTAGGAAACTTCCCTCCAAATACCCCGCCTCACGGAACTTTGTACCCTGAGCACCACCTCATCTTGTTACTTAGTCGCACAACCAACCACCCCAAGCGACCAAGTAAACAAGAGAGATGGGCTGGAATACTCCATTCCCGCTCCAGCCACGGATTACAGATGGGACCAGGCTAGACAAGCTCAAGTCGCGGCTTGCTTCTCATACCACTTCTTAAACCGTGCCTTCATCCTCGCCTCAGGCTCCCAAGTCTGCTCATCAACACCATCACATTCCCAAAGGACTCTCATCAAAGGAATCTTCTTCTTCCGAAGTTCCTTAATCCTCCTCTCGAGAACCCTCACTGGTCTCGCCTCCAAAATCATGTTAGGCTGAAGATCCTCAAAAATCTTAGCTTACAACTGATCATCCTCACAGAGACACTTCCTCAACATAGAAACATGGAAAACCTTATGGAATGCACGCATAACCTCAGGTAACTCCAGTCTATAAGTCACTGGTCCAACACGCTCAATCACTCTGAACGGACCCATATACCTTGGACTCAACTTAGTCTCAGCCAATGACTTGTTCGGACCCCGCAACATGGCCATCTTGAGGTACACTCTGTCTCCTACCTGAAACTCAAGATCTCTCCTCCTCCTATTGGCATAACTCTTCTGTCGATCCTGAGCCTCCTTCATGTTCAGCTTGAGAACCCGAATCTTCTCTGAGGTGTCCTGAACAAAATCTGCCCCGTAAATGCTCCTCTCCCCCCACCTGAGTCCAGCATAATGGTGTACGACACGGCCTCCCATACAAAGCCTCATAGGGAGCCATCTTAATACTTGCCTGATAATTGTTGTTGTAAGCAAACTCTACCAAGCTCAAATGATCTGCCCAATGGCCACCCCAATCCAAAACACACATCCTCAGAAAATCCTCCAACGTCTGGATCGTCCTCTTTGACTGTCCATCTGTCTGGGGATGGTAAGCTGTACTCATATGCACCTTTGTGCCCATCTTTGCCTGAAACGCTCTCCAGAACAACGAAGTGAACTTAGAATCCCTATCAGACACAATGCTCGCTGGCACCCCATGCAACCTGACTATCTCCTTCACATACTTCTTAGCCAAGACCGCAGCTCCATCAGTCTTCTTAATGGCCAGAAAATGTGCTGACTTAGTCAACCAGTCAACAATGACCCAAATAGCATCAAACGTCCTAGACACTGGCAAAACTACCACAAAGTCCATAGTAATCATATCCCACTTCCACTCTGGAATGGGATGACTCTTCAGTAATCCTCCTGGAACCTGATGCTCAGCTTCCACTAGCTGGCACACATCGCACCTCGCGACCCAACTAACTACATCCCTCTTCATCCCGACCCAATGATAGTACCTCTTGAGATCACAGTGCATCTTAGTCGCTCCTGGATGAATAGAAAATTTGCTGCCATGAGCCTCTCTCAGGATCTCCTGCCTCAACTCCTCATCCTTGGGCACACAAACCCGAATGTGCACCAAGATAGTACCATTATCTGAGACCTGATACTCTGAATCCATATCCTTTGAGGCATTCACCAGCCCCAAATCCTTCTCCTGTGCCAACCGCACTCTGCTCAACAGATCTGCTCTATTAGCTGTAACAAAACCCAACGGTTCCTGAGACACAACACACAAACTCAACGCACCGGTCTCTCCTACCAGAGATTACATCTCCTGCTTCTGAGCTGAAGCTACCCTCTTCCGACTCAGAGCATCTGCAACCAAATTAGCCTTACCAGGGTGATAGGCTATCTCCAAATCATAATCTGCCACCAGCTCCATCCACCGCTTCTGCCTCAAGTTCAGCTCGGGCTGAGTGAATATATACTTCAGGCTCTTATGATCTGTAAATACCTGTACCTTTGCACCATAAAGATAAGATCTCCAAATCTTCAGGGCAAAAACTACAACACCCATCTCCAAGTCATGAGTAGGATACTTGCCTTCATGCTTCCGCAACTGCCGCGAACCGTAGGCAATCACCTTCCCATGCTGCATCATAACACACCCCAAACCAACTCTAGATGCATCTGTATAAACCACATAGGGTTCTCCCTGCTCAGGCAAAGCCAACACTGGCGCAGTAGTCAACATCTCCTTCAGGCTTGCAAAGCCCTCCTCACACTCCTGTGACCAAACAAAAGGAACATCCTTCCCTGTTAACTTAGTCATAGGACGTGCTCTGATCTACAACCCCTACACAAATCTCCTATAGTAACCTGCCAAACCTAGAAAACTCCTGATCTCTGTGGCATTCTGCGGTCTAGGCCAATCCATGATAGCCTGAATCTTCTCCGGATCTACAGAAACCCCGTCTGCAGACACAATATGACCCAGAAAGCCTATCTCGCGCTGCCAAAAACTGCACTTGCTCAACTTAGCAAACAACTTCTGCTCCCGCAGCTTCTCCATAACTGCCCTCAAATGCATTGAATGCTCCTCAGGGCTCATAGAATAAACCAGGATATCATCGATGAAAATGATGACAGATACATCCAGAAACTCCTGAAACACACTGTTCATCAATCTCATAAACGCTGCTGGTGCGTTAGTCAACCCGAAAGGCATCACCACAAACTCATAATGCCCATACCTCGTCCTGAATGCAGTCTTCCTCACATCTGCCTCATCTATCGGTATCTGATGATAACCCGATGCCAGATCTACCTTGGAGAACCAAGTAGCACCCCTCAACTGATCCAACAACTCATCGATCCTCGGAAGAGGGTATTTGTTCTTCACAGTGACCCGGTTCAAACCC
>NC_025691.1:14137820-14138953 GCF_000633955.1 Camelina sativa
GACCCGGTTCAAACCCTTGTAATCAATACACAACCGGAAACTCCCATCCCTCTTCTTGACAAACAATATCACTGCTTCTTCAGCTCTGCCATCTCTGTTGGAGCCATTCTGTAAGGAGCCTTGGCTAACAGCATCGTCCTTGGTTCCAATTCAATCGTAAAAGGATCAGACCGAGATGGTGGTAACCCCTACAACGACTGAAACACAACCTCAAACTCCTCTACAACTGAAATACCGCTAACCGTAGACTTCCCCACTGACTCTAGCATATGGTAACCAAATAAGCCTCACGGCCCTTCTCGATCATCTTCCCAGCCTGAATGGCCGAGATCACGAGACTCCCCGAAGTTGGTCTAATACCCTGAAAAACCAACTTCCCTCCTGGACGCTCAACTCCACTCTACCCGGATAGGAATCCAAATGCACCATGTGCCGATGCAACCAATCCATCCCGAGAATAACATCATACAACTCCACTTGACTGATAAGCAAATCCACTAGTCACGACTCCCCTGCGATCTGAATATCAATTCCTCTGCCTCCCACCACTCTGACAACTCCTGTACGTTCCCCGGGATCCTCTTTGATCCTCGTGCTCTCTGCACACTCCGGAGTAATGAAGCTATGAGAAGCTCCAGAATCAAACATAACATGGGACTTAAACCCGCCCACCTACACAAACCTCATGTGTTGAGAACCTAACACTTTATCACAGGGAAACATAAAATCTGAACTTACTAAGAATTCACAAAGATTAAGTACCAGAAATTATACATGTGATCGCCCCAGCACTGGTTCCACCAGTCTCTACAGTCGTGTAATGATAGCACACACGAACCCCTGCCGTCGGAGCACTCCTCTTGGGACAACTAGCAATCATGTGATCCTTGCTCCCACCACCAAAGCAACTCGCACCACTCGGCCTCTGCGTAACCTCCCACCTCCTCTTGGTTCCCTGCTCAGGCTTACCGCCCCTGCTAGAACCACCCTGCTGCTGAGCCCTACTAGGCTGAACTACTGGACTAACCGCCACTAACTGTGCCCGGATGTCCTCCTCAATCCCTGCTGCAGTCTCAACCAGCTCTGCACGCGTAGCATAACTCCGCCCTCTACAGTGAACCCTCAAATCGTCA
>NC_025691.1:14140759-14156897 GCF_000633955.1 Camelina sativa
AACATAAAATCTGAACTTACTAAGAATTCACAAAGATTAAGTACCAGAAATTATACATGTGATCGCCCCAGCACTGGTTCCACCAGTCTCTACAGTCGTGTAATGATAGCACACACGAACCCCTGCCGTCGGAGCACTCCTCTTGGGACAACTAGCAATCATGTGATCCTTGCTCCCACCACCAAAGCAACTCGCACCACTCGGCCTCTGCGTAACCTCCCACCTCCTCTTGGTTCCCTGCTCAGGCTTACCGCCCCTGCTAGAACCACCCTGCTGCTGAGCCCTACTAGGCTGAACTACTGGACTAACCGCCACTAACTGTGCCCGGATGTCCTCCTCAATCCCTGCTGCAGTCTCAACCAGCTCTGCACGCGTAGCATAACTCCGCCCTCTACAGTGAACCCTCAAATCGTCATGTAGGGCCCTAAAAAACCTCCGGATCTGAGCCTCCTCAGACTCCATATCCTGACCCCCATACCTCAGAAGTCGACTGAACTCCAAGTCAAGCTCCCGCACTGACTGGGCTACCTGAAGGAACTGCACCTCCAACCTATCCAGTGCCTCTCTAGGGAAATACTTGCGGTTGAACTCCAAGACGAAGTCAGCCCAAGACATATCCCTCTGCATTCTCCTGGCTGCCACAGAACTCCACCACAACTGGGCATCACCAGTCAAATGGTGGACCCCAATGTCCACCCAAAACTCCTCAGGACATTTCAGAGTATGGAAGTTACGTTCCACACTCGTCCTCCACGCCTCCGCAGCGGTAGGATCATACCTTCCGAAAACTGCTCGGTACGAATACGACCCACCTTGCGACTCGCCAACACCCGCTGCTGTCACACTCTCGTCCTTAGTCTCACTAACCACTAGGGCTTTGCCCCCACCACGACCACGTCCGCGTCTCTACGACCACGACCAGCAACAGCACCACCTCTAGCCATATGCACTACCATGAACAGAAGACTAAGCAAACAATTTATTCTATAACACAGAAACTCCATGCCACACACAATTGACTAACTCACATAATCAATCAAAGCATGAAATTTCCAAACATCTACAGCAGAAACCTAGTGAACCCAAACCTAGAACCGTAAGATCTCTGATACCAAAACTGAAACGACCCGACCCTTTTTATTTTATTTTAAATAATAAATAATAAATATAAATATAATATAACTACAACTAGTGGTCTCATACCCACTAGCCACCTATCCACAACCACATACAACAGCGGAAATAGCAATATCAATAAATATCCAATAATAATATAACCAATAAATATCCATAACAACAATCCAATAATCAAACATCAGGAAATAAGAAACCGGCAACCTAACATTGTTCCTAAAAACCCAAATCTAGCAACCTAGCAATGCCAGACAACATACAATCCAGTCCCTAGAACATCCTCCTCTTCATCGCCTTGATTCCACGATCACACTTTGCCTTTACCTGCACCACAAACACATATTGAGATGCATGAGTATTTGATAAACACTCAATGAGGCAATCCTGCCATCTACTGGGCTATACACAAAAGCAACAATGATATCAATGTTCCAAAGAATCAACAAACAAGACATACAAACCAGGAAATCGAACATGTCTCGCTGGAAGGGAGGTGTCGACCGACACCAGCCAAGTGTCGACCGACACTGGCCTTGGTGTCGACCGACACTACCCACAGGGTCGATCGATGCCCAAGTGGTGTCGTTCGACACTCCCTCTGCAATCGCGATCAGCTCGAAGCCGAGAGTCGAATCTCGCTCCCAAACTCCTCCAAATCGCCCAAAACTCAAAACCCAAGCCGGAAACATCCTTAGAAACCTGCAACAACCAATCCCCAGCAAGAAAACACACAAGCAAGAACAAGGAAATCAAAGGCTTAGATTAGCCATGGTCATGCACTCACCTCTTTGCAGGAAGAATTGGACCAACAACAACGAATCCTACACTCCCAGCAACCTTCTAACACGTTCCTGGCCCTAGATCCTCGCTCCTACAGCAGNAAATCGCCCAAAACTCAAAACCCAAGCCGGAAACATCCTTAGAAACCTGCAACAACCAATCCCCAGCAAGAAAACACACAAGCAAGAACAAGGAAATCAAAGGCTTAGATTAGCCATGGTCATGCACTCACCTCTTTGCAGGAAGAATTGGACCAACAACAACGAATCCTACACTCCCAGCAACCTTCTAACACGTTCCTGGCCCTAGATCCTCGCTCCTACAGCAGGATCTCACCAAAAACACCTTGAAATCTCACAAACTCTCTCAAGAACCTTTAGAAACTGTTTTCTCCTCTTCCTCTCACTATCAAACGGCGTAAGACAACAAAAACACGACCCTAGGTCGTTTTCCCCCTTTTAAACCTCGGGTTAATGGTTTTACCTAAACCAAATTGATAATTAAATCGAACTGGTCGAACCAAAGAATGTTGGTGTCGACCGACACCACCATGGTGTCGATCGATACCCATCCCAGAAAACCAATAATTTGTTCGCGGATGTTACAGAGCCTCTCTCAGAATCTCCTGCCTTAGGCCCTCATCCTTGGGTACATAAGCCTGAGCTTGTACAAAGATATTTCCATTAGCAGAGATCTGATACTCATAACCCTCTGCCTTACATCATTCTCCTGAGACAACCGCACTCTATTCAGAAGATCCGCTCTATCAGCTGCCTCTAGTCCCAATGACTCTTGTGAAGCATACAACCTCAAAGTACTGATCTCACTCATTAGGGACTCCATATCCTGCTCCTGAGTAGAAGCCACCCGCTTTCTGCTCAAAGCATATGCTACCAAGTTAGCTTTACCGAGGTGGTAGGCTATATCCAGATTATAATCTGCCACCAACTTCATCCACCGCCCCTGCCTCAAGTTCAACTCAGGTTGAGTGAAGATATACTTCAAGCTCTTATGATCTGTGTGCACTTGTACCTTTCTTCCATAAAGATAAGATCTCCAAATCTTCAAAGTGAAAACTACAGCTGCCATCTCTAAGTCATGGGTAGGGTAGTTGCCCTCATGTTTCCACAACTGCCGCAAAGCATAGGCAATGATCTTCCGCTCCTGCATCAGCATACACCCCAAATCAACTCTGGAAGCATCTGTATACACCATATATGGCTTATCCTGCTTCAGAAGGCCAATATTGGTGTACTCGTCAACTTCTGTTTTAGGCTTGCGAAAGCCATCTCGCACTCCGGTGACCACACAAAGGAAACGTCCTTCCCTGTCAGCTTAGTCATCGGCTATGCCATACTTGCAAAACCCCTCACAAACTTCATGTAGTATCCTGCCAAACCAAGGAAACTCCTGATCTCCGTGGCGTTCTGCAGTCTAGGCCAATCCCTGATAACCTGATTCTTTTCTGGATATGGATGGGCTCACGGGCCTAGTGTGAGGATGTGAGGCCCATTAAAGAAGGTGGACCCCTGGACTGGGATTGTACATAGGGCCCACTAAGAGGTGGCGGTCGGGACGTTACAAGTGGTATCAGAGCCGAACCCAGATGAGTGTGGAGTCGAGTGGGCTCACACCATCGGGGTGACGGTCTTGGTGCGCAACGAGGACATTGTGATCTGTTAGTGGGGTGAATTGTGACACACCAGTTTCAGAGACTTGCAGAGAGGTTTAAAAAAAATGATTTGGCCACCTATATCACCAAAGTGCACTTATCTTTTTGGTCAAGGGGCCTGAGAAAACTCCAGAGTTAAGCGTGCTTGAGGTGGAGTAGTCTCGGGATGAGTGATCTTCTGGGAAGTGACTGTCGGAACAGTGTAAGTAAGGACAAAACACAGAGAAAGATCATGTGGTGATTTGTAGGGACGGTAACAAGTCTTTAAAACCTTTCGAATGTAGCAAACCGGCTCTCGGATATGGATGGGCTCACGGGCCTAGTGAGAGGACGTGAGGACCATTAAGGAAGGTGGACCCATGGACTGGGATTGGACATGAGGCCTACTAAGAGGTGGCGGTCGGGGCGTTACAAGTGGTATCAGAGCCGAACTCATACGGTGGAGTCGACTGTGCTCACACCCTCGGCGTGACGGTCTTGGTGCGCAACGAGGATGTTGGAAGGGTTAAGGATTTACCCGGTGTGAGATATCACATTTTTCGAGGAACCCTAGATGCGATATGTTAGTAGGGGTGAATTGTGACACCCCAGTTTCAAGGACTTGTAAAGAGATTTAAAAGAATTGATTTGGCTACCTATGTCACCAAAGTGCACTTATCTTTTTGGTCAAGGGTCCTGAGAGAACTCCAGAGTACAACCAAACACAATCATTTCCTTACTTGATAATATTAATTTCCTAAAATATATCTATCTAATTTAAATCAATATGTTAGATTAAAATATAATTCTCCTATCATTTTTCTTTAATCTTATATTTAATTATTTTAATTACTATTTAATACATAAAGTTAATAAAATTTTAGATTTTTTTGAGCATATAATGTGATTTGAATTTTTATAAACAGATATATATTAAAAATTGTCTTAGGATATTTGTAACCAAACAAGTATATCCACATATAGAGCTCGGATTACATTTTTGGAGTACAATAGGATGTCATCACTTTTTGCCAACTTCGGGTCGGGTTTTTAACTAAAATTATAACTGATTCAATTATCCGGATCCTTCTTAAGATTGTCGAATATTTTGGGCCGGTTTTTTATACATAGCGTACTTATTTACATCCAATTAATGTCAATTAATGTCCATTGTATCTTAGGAAAAATCTAATTTGCATGCCAAATTTTTAAGGCCGAGTTTGACAAAAAGAATTGATAACCCAAATTATGTAATCACATCCTCTTAATCACATTCCTATAATATAACAATTAATTCAAGATGAATACATCTTAGGAAATATCTAATTTGCGTTTAATAAACGATTACATATTTGGTAAGATCTTATTAGCTTTAAATATACACTATTAAACCAATAATATCAATTGAGAATCATAATAAGAATATGTCAGATCATTCATTCCTAAATCATAACTAACAAATCGTTAAATGTATATTCTCAACTTGCGAGTCAAAAGTTTTTACAAAACTCTACCAACAACCGTTAACAATATATATATCAATAAAATAATAAACTCGTGGTGTACCACGGGGTAAAACCTACCATTGTATTAAAATTGATCTTATTCATAATTTCTATGATTCGTAGTAGCAGAACCCATAAGAGAGCTAGCTGTATCACCATCTTGTTCGTGCGGAGGAGGCAAACGTCAAGATCCATGTCCACGCCCACCTCCACGTCCTTGCCCACCTCCATGTCCTTGCCCACCTCCACATGCACGCTAGAGACCCTATAAAAGGACGTAAAGAAGAAGGAAAAACAAAAAAGATATTAGAATTCGATTTAGGTGCTTTCAATGTTTTTTTAAAAAATGTTTATTATAAACAGTTGTTCTCTTTAATAATTAATACAGAAAATAATAAAACTCCGTGAAATGAAGGTGAGTAGTAGGTTTCCATCCACATGATTGTGTAGTATTCGACTAGAAGAAGGTTTTTTTTTTAGTTTCTTTGAATATGAAATTTACTACTCAAAATTAAAGTATTTACGTCATAAGATAGAGAGTTACACAGAATTTAAAAGAATCAAAAAATAACTAAAAGAGATGAGTAAACGTTTAACAAATTTTATATACAAACCAACACTGAACCAAACCCTTTAGTCAAAGTATTGGAGGGACGAAATCCTTCATGATTCTAGTGTCTATCGTCAAGACAATCGAAAATTTGTCCTAGTCATTGTTATTTTTTCAATGTAAGCCAAAAAGTCATCAGTCAGTTCAGCTAGAGTCCAGTGATCCCGAAAAAATTTATGCATCATTTTGTGGAAGCATCCTCTTTTTGTGGGCTCTTATTTGTTGGAAAACTACAAAGCAATTCACTGTTATGGAAGTTAGTTAAATGCCTCCATGCGCTTCTTCAGTTCTCCAACGAGTTTTGATAGCTCTTCACTATAACAATCAGTCAGTCATGAAAAACAAGCTTTAATGTTTCACAAAGGAACAAAAGACTCAGGATTGATTGTCATCTTGCATCATTCAAGCATCATATGTCCATACTCCTTATCAGCTTGCTAACATCATTACTAAGACTTTCATCATTTCCATTTTCAACATCATGATATTGAGGTATCTGGCACTACAAGTAAAAAATCATTTCCCGACTGCACTAGGAGTCGCATATTAGTCGTTTAAAGGTGAGTTATGACTACGCTATGACTAAAACATGCAGTCGCCAATTCTTAGTCGCTAAATTGAATACGCGTTCGTATCTTTAGTTGCTATTTACCAACTACATAGGTTACGTCTAATGGTCGTATTCGTAGACTAGTCATCGGGTAGTCGTAAATTAATTAATGAACATAAGTAGTTTTAGTGTTGTCGTAGAAAATTAAGGGTTAATATCTGTAGAACTCTCTACTCTCTAAAAAAAAATCTGAGTACTCTCCATTAGTCTCCTCTACTCTCGTACTCTTAATAACATAACACTAATCCAATTTTACCCTTACCAAAACCGATACAAAACCAAAAGAAAAAATCGATTTGTAATTGAATTGATTAATAATATAGAAACAAATTTGGTTAATCAGAAGCGAGATATTGGACCAATCAAAAGCGAGATATTGGACCAATCACAATCCCTCATCCATCGTCTTCATCGGGCATCTCGACCATGAGGATTCACCCCATTGAAACCAAAGCTTTAAACAACCCAAGAACGACGTCTTTGTTCTTCTCTAACATCGATTGGACATTAGTTTCAGACAGGTGAGTTCTCCTTCTTTACTACTTTGCTTACATCTACTTCTCTTACAACCCCGATCCATTTATGCCTTAGTCGGTTTTAGTGTGTTGTATTGGAACTGAGAATTCAGTTAGATTTGATAGTCGAATTTGTAGGTCGATTAATACATTTTAATGGACTGAGGGTTGATTAATGATTCATAGTGAATTTTAGGTATTGGGGTCACAAATGGTATAACTGGTATAACTAAAAAACATTGGTATAACTGTTAGAATTGGTATAATTGGTACAACTGGTAGTGTTAAATGTACAACAGTTATTTCATTTAGTGTTCTAATTTTTCAGGAAGAAACAATGAGCAACCTTTCCATCAAATATTTTCATGATGGACATTACACAAAGACCGGAGAAAAATATAAATGGATTCCAAGAGAAGGTGGCATGTATGGTATATTGTTTAGGATATCATCAATGGAGGATATAACCTATTCGATGTTAGTGGATAAGATTGGCCGAAAGGTTGGGATAGATGAATCTATGAAAGAGCTGAAATTGAGTTAAATTCCATTGATCGTGGTTACTAAAACACCAACATATATTTGTCATGATGAAGATTTATATGTTATCTAACCTTGATGGATCAACAACAACGTAGAAGTGTGTTGCATGTAGAAGTCATCAAAGATTTGGAAACAGTTACACTATAGAAGCAAATTTCAAGATTAGAGAAAAGAAATTCAGTTGGTGCGAATTATGGTGAACTGATTTCAAGTGGTAGAGGCAAGGAACCAGCAGAACTGTGAGAGCCTTTGGAGTCACATGAACCTTTGGACTCGCAAGAACCTTTGGAGTCGCAAGAGCCTTTGAAGCCACAAGAACCTTTGCAGTCACAAGAGCAGCTGGAGTCGGAAGAGCCATTGACGCTGCAAGAACCTTTGCAACCGCGAGAGCCTTTATAACCACAAGAGCCTTTGCAACTTGCAGAGCCTTTAGAACCGCAAGAGACTTTGGTGGTGCAAGAAAATGTTGTTATCTGAGATGTGGAGAGGGGTCTTGATTACAACAAGGACAATGATTTTGAAAACGACATTGAGATTCCACGTCTTGAAACTGAAATGGCAAAGTTTTTAGAGCCGTGGGAAGATGGTATTGGTCTGGAAATAGGTCAAAAGTTTGAAAGCAAGCAAGCAGTGCAAGATTTAGTTGATAAAGCTTCACATCTTAGATGTTTTTGAGTAGCGATTGTTAACTCGGACAAGAAACGGTATGTGGTAAGATGTCGTCAATCATTAGGAGGGTATAAATGGTATTTACGAGTTACAAAGATTAAGAATTCAACTCGGTTTTCAGTTAGAGTCTACACAAAGATGCATTCATGCTCTCGGACTACTTCGAGTACAAGCTTGAAAAGGAAAGGCACACCACGATTAGTTGCATCCATTTTGCATGAAGATTATCTAGGTAAATTTGATATTCCAGCTCCTAAAAAACTCATTTGTCTTGTCCAAGGAAAAGTTGGTGTTGATGTATCATACTCTACTGCATATAGAGGGAAAAAACGAGCTGTTAATGATGTTCGTGGTTGTCCAGAAGAGAGTTTCAAGATGGTATATTCATATTTGTACATGTTAAGAAAGATGAATCATGGTAAAAAGTCATGACCAAAAAAGGTTCAAGTACTTATTTGTTGTTTTGGGAGCCATGAGAAAAGTGATTATTGTGGATGGTACTTTCCAAAATACCAAATATGGTGGTGCTCTAGTTTTTGCCACAGCTCAAGATCCGGCTCATCACCATTATCCGGTAGCCTTTGCTGTAATGGATGGTGAAAAGGAGGATAGTTGGATGTGGTTTTTCAACACCTTGAAAACCATCATTTCAGATATTAAATAGTTGGTATTTATTTCAGACAGAAATGTAAACCTGCTCAAGGCAGTGAGTGTGGTGTACCCGAGCTGTGAGCATTGCCATTGTATCTACCATTTGTCGCATAATGTGAAAAAACATGTTGCAACCGTCCAGAGATATGAAGTTGCTGCAAAATTCATAGAAATTGCTGTAATTTATACAATAGCCGAGTTTGAAGTACAATATCAAGATTCTAGGATGAGGTACCCTAAGGCAGCCTTATATCTTGAAGAGTATGCCGAAGTAAAAAAATGGGCAAAGTGTTACTTTACTTGATTAAAATACAACATTGACACCAACAATGTTGTGGCGTCTATGAATGTTGTTTTTAAGGATGCAAGGAGGTATGCGTTGCTACCTACATTACAGGAAATGAGACTATTAATAGCAGTATAAAATAGCGTTTTTAATGTTTCTGCTATAGTTGAATTTTGAGAAAATTTACATAGCGTTTACGAAAAAACAAACGCTATGGTAGAATAGGCGCGAAAACATTTTATAGTGGCGCTTAGTTTTTGGTTTTATGATAGCAGATATGATAGTAAAACGTTATCGTAGGAATAACCGGGAAAATGAAAAGTTTAATTCGCTCCAAAAAATTTGATCAAGGAAAAAAAATAAAAGTTTATGAGGTCGAAAACAAGGAAGCACTTGTTTTTTATTTCCATTTGATAGCAATTTTTCTTTCCTACAACTCTCGATCATCTCTGTTACGATCTCTCAATCACAGTCCCGTTCCTCTTACTTTCAATCTCGATATCTGTCGATCTCCGTATCGTGCCCTCTCCGTCTCAGTCTTGTTTTTGATCTCTGTCTTGATATTCCACTTGCAATCTCGTTCCTCTTAAAGTCTAAATCGTCGCCATCTACATCGGTAAATCGAATGGTGTAATCGAATTTGACATTGAAGGTGAAATTGTGTTTGGGTTTTGATTATTTGTGAAGATTTAAGCTTTCCATCGATTACTTTTTTATTTTCATTTTTTTTTTTTTTTGCAGTAAGAGCTCGATGAGACTTAAGTCAAAACTTAAAAGGTATTCATGTTTAATTTGAGATTTCGATTTTGAGGTTTTCGTAAATAGTCGATATATTCAGTGTAATCGGTTTTTAATTGATATGTATTTGAATGTTCTTGTCTTGCAGTTTGATTTGGCACTTAGAATAACTAACATGTATGTGCGATTTTGATTTTTTAAGTTTGGTCAATAATCAATTAGAGATTTTGGTTTTAAGGGTTCGTCGATTTCTTTTTGCACATAGTCTTCAAATCTTCAAGATTATTGCTGCTGGCGCTTGTTTTTACTTTGTAAGCTGTTATTTTCCTACCGTTTGGTTGTTTGTTTGCTTTCTTTCTCATGTGTGTTGTTGATGTGAGTTGACTGTCATTGTTATTTGAGTGTCAGATCCTTAAACTCTTTATCACAAATTGTATACTCGTTGCTGGAGCTGTGGTTGTTTTGTTGTGATTGATGTGGACAGGGCATGGGTTTGAGAGAGCTTGTGTCATTTATGGTATCTCTAATCTTCTATGGTTGCAGGATTAGAAATCCAAATTTGTTTTGAGTTTCGGACTTGAATCTTTCTTATCACTTATCAGACTTGCTATTGTAAGAACGCTTGTTGATTAGAAGTGATGACATGCCTTTTAGATTCTCCGTGGAGTTGTAAGATGAGAAATTCCATGAGTAGAATCTTTACTGAAAGTGACTTGTATCTTTTTGCTCATGTTTCAACTAAGATCATAAGTCACTTGCGTATGAATCGTCTCTGTTCACCAAAGCAAGGACATGTATAGAGTATAGATGCCAATGTGTCTTCTCTAATTCAACCGGAGAGCTTATCCAAAGCTGTAACTCGTTTCGTATAGTCAATCGCAATTTTTTGTTGCATAGCTTATCTGATTATCCATGGCTGTAAGCAGTTTGCAGCTTTTTTCCTTTTCTTTGTTTGGTTGGCTATACATAAGTGCTGATTTTGCTGCTTCAGCTCACTTTGTTTGTGTTTATAACTCGGATGCAGCTTTTCATTTCTTGTGGGGAAGTTGCATCTTCCCAGGTCGATGTACTTCGTTTACTGAACCAAAGCCTTGAGAGTTTGTTAAATGTATTACTCTTGAGAATATAGTTGTTAAATCTGATGAGTAAGATTCATTGAAAGGCCAAGCATAACTGTTACTTTTGGATGTATGTTTTTGCTTTTCTTTGCAGGAGAGATGTGAGAATACGATGGACTATGTAAAAAGGCTTAGGCTTTGCATTAAATGGTTTCAAGAACTCGAGTTAGATTAAGTGTTTGAACAAGAGAGGGAGGTTCATGACGAAGTGAATCTAACGAGAGAAAAAAACAATTGAACCAGGTCTAGGTAGAAGTTTCCAAGATTGGTAGTGCAAATGTGTGGAGACCAAATTTAGAAATCAAATATACTTGGTCTATGTCAGAAAATGAGTTTATGTTTCTATAATATTTTTCTATGGTTTTAATATCATAAGGTATTCCCTCTTTTACTCTGTCATTGCTATAAACAAATAATCAAAACAACAAATATATGATTTAAAAACTACAAATATATATATATATATATATATATATACTAAAAATACTCAATACATAATTATAACTACAAATAAAACATTAATTTTTATATAAATTATTCTCATACACTCATTTGTTAATCCCTAATCAATTAATATTCTCAAACGTTTAAATTCATTTGTTAATTATACATAATTAAAATAATCAAAGAAAATAAAGTTTTTCTTATTTTTTTCATTTTATTTTCTTAATTGATAAATACTAAAAATATGTTTTAAGATTGAACTATAGACCCTAAAACCATTTAGGGTTTAATCTTGAAACATATTTTACTATTTATCAATTAACATAATAAAATGCAAAAAAATATATCATACATATTTTACTATTTATCAATTAAGAATAAAAATTTTCTAATTCTATTAACAGTAAAATTATAATAGTATTTTATGGATTTATGAATATGTAATATAAGATCTATAAATTCACACTTGTTTTTAATGTTTTTTTGCATTTTATTGTTTTCACTGAAAATAGTGAAATGTGTTTCAAAATTGAATCCTAATTCCGATACCCTAAAGAGTTTAGGGTATAGAATTTAGGGTTTGGACTTTAGACTTTAGAGTTCAATATTGAAATATATTTCATTTTTTATAAATTGGTAACATCAAATGTAAAAGAAAAATTGTAATAATAATAGCATACAACAGGAATATATAATATTACAAGTTAATTATAAAAATTGGTTAGCTGTAAGTATTCTTTCATCAATAGTTTACATTATGCATTATGGTTTTGATTGTAAAAAATCTGAACTTACAAATTAAATCTTTGTTAAAAAAAATATTATGATCACAATCTTATTAATGTAACACATTTTTCCATTTGTTAATAGTATTTTAAAACATTTTAAATTAAGAAAAATTGATTAAAATGTGATAAGAAATATACATAAAACAAGAGCTAATGGAAATTGATCACTCAGATAGCTGACGTGGCGTAATCGTGAACCGTAGGATACGAGTGAATCCAAGGGATACAAAATCTTAACCTCTCTTTATTGTATCATTGGCTAAGCCAGTAAAGTGAGGATCACCTTGTTTGTAATATGAACCGTCGATTAAAATAAATCTAACGGAAGCGAATTTAACCTTTTTATTCTTTTTTTTTTTTTCACTTCTTCCCTTCGTTTCTTTCATACTCGTCTAGTCATCTTTTTATCTTCCTTCTGTGAAGCCCTACACTACACAGAACCAAAAACCAAACGACCTAAAACTTTTGACTTTTGAGTCAAGATTTGCTTATATCTCGATGGACTTCGACCAACCCACACCGCAGCTACCTTCTTGAAATGGATCCGACAACCGTTGAACGGAGCAACTCAGACTCGTTGGAAACATCAACGGGAAACCATTCAAGCTACCAAGACTTTTCACATTCTATGTTACCATAAATCTGATGGTTTGTTTACTCTTTGCTTAACAAACTTCTGTCTAGATTTAAGTAGTAATTTAAGTAAATCTTACTTCTTCGATTCTATAGCCGCAGAGCTAATCAGTATCTTCTTTTAGGCTATTCCTTTGCTTTCATATTTTAGGGGTTTAATGTTCTTAGTGTTTTGATGTGTAGAGCAAGTTAATGGATGAATGCAATTGATGAGATTTAGGCAATTTTTGTTACGGATTTGGTAATTTTGTTTCTTGTTGGTTTGTTGTTTCAGTGATTAGAGCTGTTGATTATAGAAAAGTTTAGGCCTTTGAATTCGATTTACGATTATTCATTATACTTTTATCTGTTTCTTGATTCGAATTCCCGCCCCCTTCCTAAAAAGAGTTTCTTTGCGTTAAGATCTGTTTATCTGATTTGAGAATTTTCTGGTTTTCTGGTTCTGACTATGATGTCTTCCAGGACGCAGCACAAGAGCCTTGTGAAGAGAAGGAGATGTGCAACCATGAAGGCTAGTGGAATGGAGGTGACCACAAAAGCTGAGAAACGAGCTATTCAAGGTGTTTCGATTAAGAAGAAAAATTTGTAGATGTTTTTTTTTGTCCAGTTTTTTTGTAACAAAATCATAGAATGAAACAAAAAGCATAATGTGTTTTTATGATAAGAACCCACAAAACAATTGAAAACAAATAATCCCAATAGGATTAGTGTTAAATTTATATATAAAAAATTATGTACTATCTTTGTAAAATTACATATTGTAAAATAACTATTAATAATATCAATAAATATTGTTATTTTTTAATTAGCAAACAATCAAATTAAAAATACATACAGCTTGTATAGATACAGTATAAATATAGTAAGTAGTATGTATAAATACAATTTTATATAAATAAAAAACTGTATATGTATTATAAAAATGCTATAATTCAATATATTAACAGTAAATAATAAGCGTTATTGTCTATTTAAAGATTGCATACAAAATAACGCTATGTTATCAAATATGTTGATGGCAGTTACAAAAACCGCTATGTAAAGTATCATATCTATTATAACGGGAGTAGACATAGCGCTTTCTACATCGCTATTGTATCGTTACATAGCGGTTTTCAGATGCTAAGAAAATCCTTATTTTTTGTAGTGCTATATGATTGATGCAATTGTTACAAAATTTGCAGAATGGTTTAACAAACATAGGAAAGATGGTGTTGCTGGAACAAATGCACAGAAACTAATACATTTTGTGGAGAACTTAATACATAACAAATGTGAGGTTGCGTGCAAGCTAACAGTGATTGAGCTAAACACCTTCCAGCTAGAATACAATTTTATTGGTCGCGATGGAAAGGCTTATGTGGTAGACCTAAGAAATAAAAGTTGTACTTGCCGTTATTTTGACTTAGACAAGTACATTTGTGTCCATGCAATAGCCGCTGCCATAAATTTATTGAAACAAGAAGGTAAAACAACGGAGGTACGTGATTTATATGATTTGTGCACCAAATATTACTTAGTAGAATTGTGGGTTTTGAGATATTTCAAGAGGATTTATCCAGTATCGCATAAGTCCGAGTGTACTGTTCCAAGTGACATACAAGAGTTGTATGCATTACCTCCAAATTACAAAAAAAANAAAAAAAAAAAAAAAAAAAAAAAAAAAAAAAAAAAAAAGAATTTAGGTCGTTGGTTTCAGAGGGATGGATGACGTTGCTCTTTTAATAAGTATAACTTAGACCAACTAATATAACTACGACCATATTCATATTCACTAGATAATGTTAAAAATGGGTGACAAATCTTCATATTCACTAAATATATTGAAATATGTCTGACTAATATTCTAAAACAAACATCGCAAAAAATTTTTTATAGGATAATATTCATAAAATTCATTATTGTACAACAAATACCTTATACTTTTAAGATGGGTTTCTTCTTGTTATCTCCAATACATTACAAATCACATAAAACTGATGTTTTGATGTAAATTTTTTTTTGAAAACATTGAAAATGTAATCTAGATATATTTCACTTTTGGGTCCAACGAGAAATTGCTAGGTTAATTCAAAGTATAATTGATTATACACGAAATTCACAAAATGTACAACTGTGTTTATGCAAGTACAACTTGAAAACTAGGAACAATTGAGTGTTTTTTTGCGGCGCCACATGGCAGACAACTTTATGTATTGTCCTTGTCAGTGTCCAACTACGGACAACTAAAGACAACTATATGTATTTTCCTAGTTAGTGTCCAACTACGGACAACTAAAGACAACTATATGTATTTTCCTAGTTAGTGTCCAACTACGGACAACTAAAGACAACTATATGTATTTTCCTAGTTAGTGTCCAACTACGGACAACTAAAGACAACTATATGTATTTTCCTAGTCATTTTCCAACTACGTAAAACTAAGGACAATTATGTCTTTTATTTTTAAAATGATGTTTCCTATGGGCGTTTACTCGGACAATGATGTTTAAAATGGGTAATGATGTTTCCTAAGGCTGGTTGTACCAAACTTTTTCATCTCTCCATATTAATACAAAATAAGGCCGGTTGTACCAAAATTTTTCACACTAACATAGTTACACAAAATAAAACACCAGTTGTACCAAGATTTTCAAATTAACATAGTTTAAAACACCAGTTGTACCAAGTTTTTCAAACTAACATAGTTTTACAAAAAAGAAAACACATCAGTTGTACCATGTTTTTCAAATTAACATAGTTTTACAAAACAAAAACCACACCAGTTGTACCCAGTTTTTCAAACTAACATAGTTATACAAAAAAAAGAAGTTGTACCCAAAATTTTTCAAACAGACATCACACTTTCTTGCTAAGCCCTCTCGTTATAATGGGACTCCTACCTTTCTTGCTTACATGTTGCACTTTTGTTGTAGTCATCTCTCCATCATCTTGACCCACCTCTTCTGTTCCTTTTTTCATCTTTCTCTTTCTCTTGTAATTCTTCTTGATTTTGTTACTTTTCTCACCCTCTTCACCCACCTCTTTTCGATTATCACCCACCACTAAATTTTTAGTACCCTCACAATCCAATTCAGCCACCTCTTCATCCTCAACAACCTCTTCCTCCTCAGCAATCCCTTCAAACTCAACAACCTCTTCATCCTCACCCACATCCACACAATATGCTACATTCTTAGTAGCCTTAACAACCTTTTTTGCTTCTTTCAACTGTTTCACATTTACTTCCACAATTTTTAATCTTGTATCCAGAGTATCAAATTTCGCAGTCATCTTCTCAAACCCACTATTCAACACTTTCATGAATCGGTTCTCTACCTAATCGAATCCATTATTTACCTTTTTTAGAGCCACCTTGGTCGGAGCAACCTTCTTCCAACCTTGCTTCATTTGACCAATATTTTCTTGAGCCAAATTACCTCCATCTGGATTAGCCTCAACTGCTCGGCTAGCAACATCTGC
>NC_025691.1:14157051-14159878 GCF_000633955.1 Camelina sativa
CCCTCTCGTTATAATGGGACTCCTACCTTTCTTGCTTACATGTTGCACTTTTGTTGTAGTCATCTCTCCATCATCTTGACCCACCTCTTCTGTTCCTTTTTTCATCTTTCTCTTTCTCTTGTAATTCTTCTTGATTTTGTTACTTTTCTCACCCTCTTCACCCACCTCTTTTCGATTGTCACCCACCACTAAATTTTTAGTACCCTCACAATCCAATTCAGCCACCTCTTCATCCTCAACAACCTCTTCCTCCTCAACAATCCCTTCAAACTCAACAACCTCTTCTTCCTCACCCACATCCACACAATATGCTACATTCTTAGTAGCCTTAACAACCTTTTTTGCTTCTTTCAATTGTTTCACATTTACTTCCACAATTTTCAATCTTGTATCCAGAGTATCAAATTTCGCAGTCATCTTCTCAAACCCACTATTCAACACTTTCATGAATCGGTTCTCTACCTAATCGAATCCATTATTTACCTTTTTCAGAGCCACCTTGGTCGGAGCAACCTTCTTCCAACCTTGCTTCATTTGACCAATATTTTCTTGAGCCAAATTACCTCCATCTGGATTAGCCTCAACTGCTCGGCTAGCAACATCTGCTTTATGCATATTTTCAAAAAATATTGGCTTCTTTTCCTTAACTATACGCTTTGTCCAACCGTCTTCAATTGCATCATCCACATCTTTCCATCCACACTCGTCATCCATGACTTTCTTCATAAGAACTTTCTCATCGGGAAATGGAACCATGATACTTTGAATCTCCTGTAAAAGTAAAGAATCATATTTAAATACAACCATAATGCATCAATAGTTAATATGTAATGTAATTTATATTTACAAATATCTTACCATAGTTGTACTAAGAGTATCATACAAATCTGACATAGGAAAACTTTTAAGATGACTTTGTTTGAACTTCGACTTACACATCCGAGAAAACTCAGGATTTGCTTCTCGAACACTTTTCAAAAAATTGTTCTTCAGAGCGGGAATAGCTTCATACACTATAAGCTATTCACAACAAAAATCAATCAAATATCTAAAGATGAATACATTACCTCTAAAGGAGTCACAAAACTAAGAAACACGTTTTGTAGGCCCACAACTCCTTCACATGAATGCATAATATGAAAAAGGTCTTTCATATTAGCATCAAATGCAAATCTCCCCACAGGAATGATTTACACATTTCTAGGTCACCTACAGCTCGGTAAAAGAAACTTTCCACAAATGGTGCGTCCTTTCCTTTTTTTCCTTTCCTACTATGA
Organism: Camelina sativa; assembly: GCF_000633955.1. Classification (NCBI taxonomy): domain Eukaryota; kingdom Viridiplantae; phylum Streptophyta; class Magnoliopsida; order Brassicales; family Brassicaceae; genus Camelina; species Camelina sativa. Next base: position 14,158,329 of record NC_025691.1, read on the forward strand.
CACAACATAAAAAATAGAGGACTGCCATTCTTAGACGGTCATCAGAAGCTTTCTTCATTGACAGTAGCTTTGGCTCCACATCTGCAAAATGTATTGTTATGTATTGTTGCCCCTGGACCAAAATGTTTCCCAACAAACACATTACTACCCAATCTTTCATAGTAGGCTGGAAATTCATGACAATACAATCCAGACATTAGTGCCATTTCGGTGAGATAGTACCAGATCGAAACCCCGTTCACAATAAACCAACCCTCCTTTTTCTTATCTAAGCATGTTGTGCAAAGAAAAAGCATCCACAGAGCCCGCATCTTATGGTTTGCATACCTAGGCATATGGAAGAAATGTTTGAACTGAGGATGCTCTGTAAACCAATTCAGCTCATCATCTGAAAGATGGCTCTGCAATACTCTCACTGCTCTATGAATGTAGTTAGCTGATATCTTGAACGGTTTCATAAATTCACTAGGTTTGAAGAACATGTCAAGTGGTTGTAAAGCTTTTGTCTCCTCATCAGAATCCTGCATTCAAAAACAAGTTATACCGAGTTATACTCAGTTGTACCTTTTAGTTTTAGACATTTCTAATGGGGTTTTCTCTTTGACAACAACGATGTAAAAAAAAGAAGCTTTAGTTTTTTAGTTGGGTTTTAATCGACCCTAGGTTTAACCTGATTTGAGTAATTTTGGATCTTTTCTACCCATTTAAACTGGTTGGGTCAGTAATAAATTTGATTTGTAAAGGATACAAAAGTCTTTCCCTAATTTTTTGATTTAAAATAATTAATAACAAAATTCAGTTTTATAAGAAGAGCATTTGACATCAATTGTTGGAGAGTAGAGAGTAAAAGAGAATTTAACCCGAAAATTAACGACTACATGATGACTAGTTTGCAACTAGGTTAACGACTGTTTGACCACAACTCTGTTTGGCAAAATAAAAATATGGTATGAATCAGCTCCTGTTTCTCAATAAATTATTTGGCAAAATAAAAATATGGTACAAAATTCATACGTAAACAGAATATAAATTCATAAATTCATATATAAAAGTGGCAATGCTAATGGGGGAAATTTCTTTTTTTTAGACCTTTATTTGGTCTTGAATGCAAAAATATACCTCATATTCGATATTTGAGAAACATAACCACCAAGGGTACTGTAATTACAATTGACTCCCTTACGACCAAGCAAAAAACAGAAGCCGAAATGACAGATGCATGTAACCTGAGGAAGTCTACAACAGATTTTTTTAAAGTGGATTACAAATTGACACCAACAAGAAGACATAAAAAGACGTCTATTCTTTAATTATAGTTTAAATTTTAATTAAAAAAAATTATAAAAAATAATTTGATAAACCTATTGATAAAAAAATAACCACATAGACTTCCTGCATTGAAATAAAATAAATTTACATATACACGAGTCAAATTAAACAAGGAAAGATTTATTAGGCTAAAATTATTTGACTTAGGATTTTCTTAAGTAGACTTCTCTGTAGACTATTGGTAGTTGACTTTGTTATGCAATCAACCATTAATATTATAT
>NC_025691.1:14161085-14163471 GCF_000633955.1 Camelina sativa
ATTTTAATCTACCGGATAATTTAACCATATATATAGGTCTCTCTGTAATTGAACTCTAGTTTTTTATGTGATCTCTATTTCTCTCCAAAAATTCTGATATTGTTGCTCTCGAAAATTCAGATTGTCTTCCGTCTTTGAAACTCAAGGACATCTCAAATAAGTATTCTCATCATTTCTCATCGGCGATTTCGTTTTGTAACGTTTTAGCTTATTTTGTTTGAAATATATATATTTTCATCGTTTTTTGTTCATTTTGCACACAGATATAGGGTTACACAGCTACACTCAGCCATCTTCTAGTTCTTTGCAAGTATGGAGTGCAGGTCCACCCGAACTAAACTTTCTTGCCCTGACATTTGGAATTACTCAAAAATGTTTCTGCGGAAGGGAAACCGTTATGAAATGTTTCACTACAACCGACAATCTTGTAAGGATTTTCTTTGGATGCAATAACCATGAGGTTGTGAGACTGTGTGGTGGTTTATTCGGTTGGTATAATTATTATTTGAGTATAAATAACATTCTTATGGGTATATTTATTTCTTCGTATAGGATAGAGAGGACCATATTATGAAATGGTGGGATGAGGCTATTATACAAGAACTTCAAGCAATAAGAGGTAGACTTGCTGACTAGAGGTATTCTATTATAGCCATCCAGGAAAATGAAGATATGTTATGTGTTCAGCAGGAGCTAGACAAGGTGAAAGATCAGATGAAGGAATTACGTCTGTAAGATCGTCGTGGACCATGGGTGGTCGAGAATGTGTTAATCGCCGGTATAATCCTCATTGTTGTATTAATCTCTTTGGTTTCGTAGATCTTTCAATTAAGATCTAAAATCTGTGAACATTTCTTTATCGTGTCTGTTTGTTTGAATGGTATAATTATGTTTGTAATCTGTGAACTTGTTTCAGTTTCTGTAATATTTGGACGACTTCGTTGACTTCAGTAGTTGACTTATTTAGTAGACTTCAACCGTTTACATAAAGACTTAAAACTTAGATTATAAAGTCATTCGTACAATGTGAGTAAAGAAGTCAGGCGATGAAGTCTGCGTGTGAAGTCTACTCGTTAATGAGTAACGACGCGACGGTTCACATTATTAATTAATTATATTTATATGTAATTGTTCATTGTAACCGCTTCGTCTCGTCTATATAAAACAAGTCCTTTGCCTACTGACTATTTTTGCAAGTACAACCAAAAAAAGTAATTAGCAAATCATTTCATTCCTCTCACAAAAAATAGTCTGTAGTTCATCTGGACAAAGTTGATGCACTGTCGACGCCTCATGATCTAAGTCCAGATTGCACGACGAAGAATTGGAGATTGAAAGTCTTTCAGTACTTGTATCGGTCAATCTAAATCATCACATCCACGAAGAATTGGAGACTGAAATCATTCACGGTTGGGTAATTCTTAGAAAGTTTCTATATCACTTCACTTCATACTTATAAGTGTAGAATTTTATATTCTTAGAAACTTTTGTCCCTATATCAAAGAAACTCGTTCACCGTCGTTAACGATGTATTAATTTTGTTCATTAGATTGATTTGCAGTTTAAAATATGGTTTAATTTCCCAGGAAAAAGTCTTCCTGATAAGTCTTCAGCATAATTATTACAAATATTAAATTAATTTGATTGATTTGATTGATTTACAAACGGTTCAGTTTTCCGTGCAGAATTCTGCATGAGAAATAGTCAACATAATCATTACAAGTTTTAAATTGATTTAATTGATTTGACGTTAGTTGGCGGTAATTTCTTTTTGTGGTTTTAATCAGTTTTTTATATTTTTACGGTATTGTTTCAAATAAACCAGAATTGGTTTTCTAAAACCGGGATTATTATAATTATTATAATTTTACTCAACTTAAAAACCACAATAACAACTATAATTATCTCTAATTCCATCTTGCTCATATTGTTGTCATCAATCTCTTCCTCTTATCTCTTCCGCTTATCAATAACAGTTGATTTTCCCATTTCCTTTTGTGTTAAACTTAAATCTCCATCTTTTGGATTGTCTTTTTTGTTTACTTTGCTTAACTTTTTTGTACCAGATCTCGCCGAACTCTGCATTCTTCAACCCCGCCATGAATATCACCAAGGATTATTTAACTGTCCATGAATACCACCAAAAAACGGTTTCCATTCTTCAGCATCTACATACAGTTCATCTCCATCTCCATTGTCATCTTCATCTTTAAATTTATCGTACTCACTGTAATCGAAATCCATCTCATCAACATCTTTCGGCGTCTCATCTGCATGATGAATATCATGGAAAGCTTCTGCACATTCTTCGGCACCTCGATCTACATCATTACCAAATTCATTTGTTGGCTCCCCTTCTTCAACAGAACGAGAGTTGTTTATATCA
>NC_025691.1:14166482-14167870 GCF_000633955.1 Camelina sativa
AAAAAAAAAAAGAGATAGTTATTTTTACAATTGACTCAAGTTAGGGGTCTAGTTTTGCAAACACCCCATGCTAATGAACCCAAGATTTTCAAAACACAAAAGTGACAAGTTCTACAAAATTAGAAAATTCAAAAGCAATTTACCACAACACAAAGAAAAGGAAAGAAAAGAAAGCTGAGAAAGGTAGACATAGTGACAAGTTCATATAAACAGATAAGTGACAAGTTCAAGGGATGTGAAATGATTAACAAGTAACCTAATAAGCAGATGGAGACGGTTGAGAGATGCTTTGTGGTTGCTGCAGCTGAATGAGTTTCCATGAAGTCCAAAAAGGCTCGATCAATTTGTCGCATATACTTTTCCACCAAGGACAAGTACTCGAGCTTGTCCTTTAACTCATCCACAGCTCGTACATGATATGCTTCACGGGCCGCAACCGCAACATCACGCCTTTCATTATCAACAACATGCTATTTGAATTTATGTTGATTCCTTCAGTTGCTCTTGCAATGCCACAAACAATGAAGAGTCTCATGGGTGCTTGCGCTTTTCATTGACAAGAGTCGTTTTGATACTTCCAAATCCATAAAGATTTCCTCTTGAATCGACTCTTCCAATGCTTCTTCATATCATGTAACGCTGAACGCATGCTACATTTGTCATAACTTTTTTTCAGGAAACCATATAGTCGATATTGTCCACAATATTCGAGCTAGCCTTCGTCTCATATACATTTTTTTTTTGTCTCAAACTTTTAAAGGATCGGTTCCAGATATTGAATACTTTGTGCCAGAATTTTACAATTCTTTTTTTTTTTTTGTGCACCAAACAATTCCTTTTTTTTTACTTCTTGAACTTAACTTTTAATTTTATATTCTTTTTTTTTTATAACTTTTTTTTAACTTCTTAAACTTAAGTTAAAGAATTTTGTAATCCTTTTTTTATTCTAGTTAAGAAAATTAAAATTCAGGTTTTCACAAATCCTACATTTCTAATTCTTCTCACCGTGAATCTTGTATACGACATTGTTCAGTAGTTAAAATGACTCCACGAAACGATGCAATAGTAAGAAAAGAAACCTACAAAACAACCCTACAAAAGGTGTACTCATCTTCAGAATATACAGAAAAGTCCAACCACATATTTATTGTCCATATCTATAGTAGTATTTTTTGCAGCAATTTTTGCTCAAAAATCGATTTTGGAAAAATTTAACATTTAATGTCATTTAATGCTTATATCTATAGATTCTCTACTAGTATTTTTGCAGCAGCTTTTGCTCAAAAATCGGTTTTGGAAAGTTTTTACATTTAATGTGATTTAATGCTTATATTTATATTTAAACAAGTTTAGTTACTCTCTACTATCCTTATAATCAAACAGAATTA
>NC_025691.1:14167930-14171320 GCF_000633955.1 Camelina sativa
GACCGAAGATCCAGCAACTCAAATCGGAGTTGGCTTGTTGCAAGCAGCGGGGACTTGCGATTGAAACCTATTTTTGCAAACTTACTCGGATTTGGGATAGCATGGCTGCATATCGTCCTCTGCGTGTCTGCAAGTGTTGAAAATGTCAGTGTAATCTCCTCGATCTCCATGAGAAGGATCGTGATGAAGACAAAGTGCATCAATTCCTCTTTAGTCTCGATGATGCCTCGTTTCGTGTTGTGCGTTCCAGCTTGGTTTCTCGGATGCCCATTCAACCTCTTGAGGAGGTGTACAACATCGTTCGTCAAGAAGAGGATCTTGTCCGCAACGGCACCTCCGCTACCGAACTCCCTCAGGAGGTTAGTGCTTTTGGCGTTCACGCAAGCTCACTATTTCGTCGTGATGATAAGGACAAAGGTTTCTTCTGCAAACATTGTAATCGTGCTGGTCATGCATCCGATAGCTGCTATGGTCTTATTGGTTATCCAGAGTGGTGGGGAGATCGTCCGTGCACTCGCACGTCTGCTTCTCAGGGTCGTGGTGTTCCCGTGTCCGGTAACAATGGTCATGGTCGTGGTGTCGTCTCCTATGCCAATGCCGTCTCTACCCATTCTCCCTCGTCCTTTGCAACTGCTAATCATATCATCACCAACAAAGATAGGGATGCGGTAACTGGTCTGAACGATACGCAGTGGCAATCTCTTGTTACACTTCTCAATAGTGGCGCAAGCACTAGCACTGAAAAACTATCCGATAAGTCCTCTCATCATTCTTGGATTATGGATTGTGGTGCTTCTCACCACCTTACTGGTTGCTTTGATCTTGTGACCAATGTGCGCACCATGGAACAACCTGTGCTGGTTATTCTCGCCGATGGTCGTCAACGTCTTTCGGTTCAGGAAGGCACCGTGATACTGGGTGCCCATTTAGAGTTAAAATCAGTTTTTTTATGTTGAGGGGTTTCATTCGAATCTGGTTTCGGTTGGTCAACTAATGGATGAAAATGGTTGTGTTGTTCAAATGGCTGACAAATTCCTTGTTATCCAGGACTGCGCCTCGAGGATGATGATTAGTGTTGGGAAGCGTGATTGTGGCACCTTCACCTTTTGCAGAATGGAGTTGGCCGCAATGGTGTTATCTCGGGACAAGAGTTGTATGAGCTGTGGCATAAGAGACTAGGTCATCCCTCTGCAAGGGTTGTTGGTTCTCTTTCCAATATTAATGTTTCTGTTGTTTCTGAAATTTCCAATAAGGCGTGTGATGTTTGTCTCCGCGCTAAGCAAACAATAACTTCCTTTCCTTTGAGCAGCAATAAAACTTCATCTATTTTTGAATTGATTCATGTCGATTTATGGGGGCCGTATAAGAATCCTTCTCATAGTGGTGCCCGTTATTTTCTTACCATCGTTGATGACTATTCACGACGTGTTTGGTTGTATCTTCAAGTTGATAAAACAAAGACAGCCACAAATCTCAAAAATCTGATCTCCATGGCCGAACGACAGTTCAACAAACACGTCAAACTTATCTGAAGTGATAACGGCACAGAATTTTTGGTCCTAGACAGTTTTTTCTGTTCTCAAGGCATCATCCATGAAACGTCTTGTGTCGGAACGCCGCAACAGAATGGCTGCGTCGAATGCAAGCATCTTCATATACTCAATATTGCAAGAGCACTTCATTTTCAAGCTCACTTGCCAATTCGTTTTTGGGGTGAATATGTGTTAACAACAGCATATTTGATCAACCGCACTCCAAGTTCTGTCCTGAAAAGTTCAACACCCTATGAGCGGCTACATAACACTCCTCCTCCTTATCATCATTTACGAATCTTTGGCAGTCTTTGTTATGCTCATGATCTCTCGCACAAAGGTGATAAATTTGCCTCTCGAAGTCGCAAGTGTGTTTTTGTTGGGTATCCATATGGCAAAAAGGCATGGCGGCTGTATGATATTGACAAAGATATTTTTTTGTCTCGCGGGATGTTCAGTTCTTCGAGGAAAAATTTTCGTTTGCCTCTCCTTCGGATCCTAACATCGACACCACGCAAGAAAATGAAGGTGATGCTTTGTGGGCCTCTTCTCTACCAGGCCCAATTGTTGATGATGTTATTGGACCTCCAGTTTCAATCTCATCAAGCCCCACGATTTCCAGCTCGACCTCTCAGCCTATCGAGACTTTGTCTCCCTTGATTTCGTTGTCGCCTACCATTGATGAACCTAATTCCGCTACTGATGTCTCTGTTTCCTCCTCGTTCGACGTTGTTTTCAGTTCTCGCTCGTCGGGTTTGGTTGGCACCGCTCCATCCTCTCCGTCAGTAGACGCGTCCCCGTCGTCTTCTTCTTCGACCCCCACCTCTAACCAGCGTGTCCATGTTCCTGTTGATCCAGTTCCGTCACCGGTTCTACCGCGTCGTAGTACTCGTCCACGCTCTCAACCAGCTGCTTTGAATGATTATGTCATTAATTCGGCTCAAACACGTCTCCTTCAACCATTCATGGGGCGATATCTTTATCCTATTCAAAATTATGTTGGCAATACACGATTCTCTACCACCCATCTAGCCTATTTGGCTGCAGTTATAGAGGCTGTTGAACCTCGCAATTTCCAGCAAGCGACTCAACAACGCGTTCGGAAGAACGCAATGGGAACCGAAATCGAAGATTTGCCACCGGGAAAACACGCAATTGGACCAAAATGGGTTTACAAGATTAAACATAATGCTTATGGCATGTTCGAATGCTACAAAGCCAGGTTAGTCGCACTTGGTAATAAACAAAAAGAGGCTGTTGATTATGGTGAGACTTTCGCTCATGTTGCAAAAATGGAGATTGTTCAATTATTTCTTGAGGAATCAATGGGTGGTCCATCAAATGGATGTGCACAACGCTTTCTTACATGGTAATTTGAATGAAGAAGTATACATGAAACGTCCTCCTGGTTACCATGTTGTTGACGCCAAGAAGGTTTGTCGTCTTCGCAAATCCTTGTACGGTCTCAAGCAGGCTCCAAGGTGTTGGTTCGAAAAGTTGACAACCTCTTTACGTCAATACGGGTTTGTGCAGTCTCTTTCGGATTACTCGTTGTTTACTTTCACCAAGCGTGGGGTTCAAATCTACATTCTGATTTATGTGGATGATATGATAGTCTCGAGTAGAGGCAGCGTTGCAAGTTTTCAAAAATTATTTATCTTCTTGTTTCAAGATGAAAGATTTGGGCACCTTGAAGTATTTTCTGGGGATCGAGGTTTCACGCAATCGTTACGGCTTCTAAGTCAGGGTAAGTATGCACTCGAGATTGTTTTTGACACGGGTCTACTCGGTGCCAAACCAGACAATTTCCCATTGGAGCAAAACCACAAGCTTGCTCTCTCCAAATCTCCTATTCTCA
>NC_025691.1:14171678-14176248 GCF_000633955.1 Camelina sativa
CGTTGTTTACTTTCACCAAGCGTGGGGTTCAAATCTACATTCTGATTTATGTGGATGATATGATAGTCTCGAGTAGAGGCAGCGTTGCAAGTTTTCAAAAATTATTTATCTTCTTGTTTCAAGATGAAAGATTTGGGCACCTTGAAGTATTTTCTGGGGATCGAGGTTTCACGCAATCGTTACGGCTTCTAAGTCAGGGTAAGTATGCACTCGAGATTGTTTTTGACACGGGTCTACTCGGTGCCAAACCAGACAATTTCCCATTGGAGCAAAACCACATGCTTGCTCTCTCCAAATCTCCTATTCTCATCGACCCGGAACGGTATCGCAGATTGATAGGTCGCTTGATTTATCTCGCTGCCACTCGACCTGACTTGACGTTCAATGTTCATGTTCTATCGCAATTCATGCATCAGCCACGCGCAGATCCCTGGCATGCTGCTTTACGGGTTGTTCATTATCTTAAAAAGGACAACGGGCCAAGGGATTCTTATTCGAGCAAAGCATAATTTTCAGATTTCAGGATGGTGTGATTCGGGTTATCCAAGCTGTCCGCTTACACGTTGTTCAGTCACGGGTTACTTTGTCCAAGTTGGGGATTCACCCATCTCATGGAAAACTAAAAAGCAGGATATTGTGAGTCTCTCTTCTGCTGAAGCCGAATATCGTGCCATGGCATTTCTCACAAAGGAATTGCTTTGGATGAAGCGAATGCTTTTTGATCTCGGCGTCAAACATGATCGAACAATGCGAGTTTTATGTGATAGCAAGACTGCCATCTACATTGCTACAAATCCGGTCTTTCACGAACGAACGAAACACATTGAAAACGATTGCCATTTTGTTCGAGAGAAGATTCAACAAGGTATCATTACTCCAGTTCATGTTGATTCCGCTTTCAACTGGCTGATATTTTTACAAAACCGCTAGGTGAACTTTCTTTTGAGATCTTCCGTCGCAAACTAGGCATATGCAATCTCCATGCTCCAGTTTGAGGGAGGGTATTGGGATATCGTATATAATCATATCCCACATGTTTAGGGATTGTCAATTATGTAATTACTTCCTGATTGATCGCACATATTTTTGTATTTATGACCTGCGATTCTCTCTTGGCTTATATAAGCTATGTACTCAGCTAAGTTTAATATAGAGAATATTGTCTTCTTTTGTGTCCATTTCATTGTTAGATATATATACAATCATGTGGAAGCCAAACGATGTTACAGAAGAAAAAAAAAAAAGTTACAGAAAAAATAAGCATAATTATGACCAATTCAAGATCATTCATAATGGCACTAAAGCCAGCGTACACTTTAGTATTATTCTCGACTAATATGAAATGGCAAAGAAGTCGTATTTGGCATCATCCAAAACAACGGGACAAAAACACTTATCTCTTAAAATTCAAGTTTTAGCCACTCTTTTTGTCAACAAGGAATCTTGTGGCTAATGTAGAAACCGCGTTCACCAGTCAACATTTATAGAAATTATGCTGGCTATGAAAGAAAACATAATAGAAACAACCAAAAATATGAGGGTTAATTATGCGTCTTCTATATATGATATCACAAGACTTGCGATGACCAACAACACAACGAAGAAGAAAATGAGTTTCACGTCACTAAAGATTGCTGCACTAGTGTTACCACTACTTCTTGTACTTTTCATTCTCTCCTCTCAAGTTGAAGTTGTGGAATCTACAGGCCGGAAACTTGGTAAATGTCTTTACAACAAATACACATAGTATTAGTCAATGAAATTTGTGAAATGCTAACGAACTTGAAATTGGTTTCCCAAACTAAGTGAACCAAATTGAAACATCTCGCTAAATTAGTTTAACGTTAATTAATTATACTGCAGCGTTTTGGGGGAAGCCTATCGTGTGGACTCCTCCCTCAAACTCATGTGGAGCTTCTCCAGCAGCAGCAATAGAGTCTTCCAAGTGGACAACAGGCCGACCATGCAGACGTAGTCATCCTCCAGGAACTAATATCCCCGTTTCTCAATCTCCTTAATACTCACACCCTAATACTTCGAGTTTGAGTCTCTCTTTGTTAAAATTTTGAAGGTACATGTTATATTAATTGTCTTTAGTTTTCTGGTTTATTGTGTCAACCGTAGATGAATGTTATCACCTACTACGAATCAATGAAGGAACTAATACTTATTACTAATGGGTCCATGGTCAATTACTAATTGTTACTACTAACTTTGATATCGTCGCTTTTTCTTTTGAGGTTCATGCATTTAAAGAAAAGAAAAAAGAATGTCAGGATTGTAGTCGATGATTCTTCAAACTCTCAAACCGGCGTTGGAATAATTTTCTGATTTGTGTGGAACTTTGGGCTTAGTTCTATGCTATGGGTTGAGTGTCAACTTTAATGGACCTTATTAGATTAGACTTAGCTTGGGCCTGCTGCTGTTGTGGCATGCCAATAATTTAACAAGGAGAAAAACAAAAGAAAATTGAACTAAAGTCACGGCTTGCATGGGAGGGGAACTACGTCGCTTATTCATTTATACTTTATCTTCTTCAAGACCATTAATTAGAATCCATGTGTGTTCAAAGACAAAGAAACTCTAGTTACAAGAAGACGAGTCACCTTGTTACAAAGAATATAGGAGTTCATTATTATAATAACGAAAACTAAAAGAAAAAATAAAAGTTTATTGCTATTTTTACTACCGGGAGCTGGATATGTTACAAAACTAATAAGCAATATGATCCCCGTATAATAAAACGGAAGTACACAATTTTTTTTTGTAGATTATATAATTTTTATAAGTTGGTTACAAAATAAGTTATACATTAAATATAGGTTGGTTAAAAAAAATGTTATAGATTAATTGGTTAATTTATGGGCTATATAAATACACTTAAGAATATCCTAAAAAATCTTCTTAAAGAGAATATTCCAATAATTTATACAATTTCCTAAATAAAATCTTTAGTATTCCATGTATTGTTACAAAATATATATTGTTAAGCATAAAAGTATATTCTTAGGCGTAAAAAGGAATAAAATCTTGGCAATTTTATCACACTTAATCGTGATTTCCGAGATTTTATTGTGCAACTGAAAATAAAATCTTACCTAAGCACATGTCATATTAAAAAACTTTCACCAAACATATTCAAAAATTAAAATAAAAATAAACAACAAACATAATCATTTCTCATACATAAAATTACAAAATTAACAATATAAAACTTACAAAATAGATATTTTTTTCAAGTCATTATATTTAACATATGATTTTATTGCATAATGTTTTATCTAAAAAGCTTTTAAAAATAATAATATAAATTATATTTTATTCTAAAATTATACTAAAATTATAATATAAACAAAATGAATGAGTACGGATTTTAATCTAGTATATTGATATTATTAAGCAAGGAAAGTTTGAAAAAACAAAAACAAATCTTGACCAATTCAACTATTATTGATAGTGGCATAGTGCGAGAGACTTTGCTATTTTCTTTTCGACATAAGTCAAAGTCATTAGTCGGTTCATCTAGAATCCCACGATCTCATTGTTATTACATAAGGTGTACCAGTCGTTGTTATTACATCTTCTGCGTAAGTCAACGTACACTATTAGTCAGCTCAACTTTAATATTCTTCTCCACTAATTTGAAATGACAAAGAAGTCATGTGTGGCTTTACCCAATAGTAGGGATAGAACACTGTTAGGCTTGTAGCAATGTAGAAACCGCGTTCACTAGTGGTAATATATGTGGTTAGCGTCTTCTATAAATGTCACAAGACTTACATAGACAAAAACCACAAAGAAGGAGAGAATGGGTTCGAAGTCTCCAAGTGTTGCTGCACTAGTGTTACCACTGCTTCTTATACTTTTCACTCTTTCCTCTCAAATTGAAGTCGTGGAATCTACAGGCCGCAAACTTTGTAAGTTTCTTAACAACAAATACACATTTTCTTAAAGGATTTTCGTAATTATAGGTAAATTACCGTATATTTCAATTACATAATTAGATCTGATGAATTCTATAATCATATATCATGCAGCCTCTTGACTTTGATTAATAATGGCTTTTTTTTTTTTTGATTAAACATCTCAAGAGGTTACATATTTGTATACAACTACAAGTCATTAGCCCTAATTATGTAATTTAAATATGCTAATTTTACCTTTGATTTTGAAAAACACATATACATGAAAAGAGAAAGAGTGTATTGCAAGATATTTATTGAGATTAAACAATTTTTAAGTAAAACTTGTAAAACGAACGAGCTTGAAATCAATTTCTCCACCAAAGTGAAACAACAATCTCTCTTATTTTTAGTTTGAACTTTAATATGGCAGCGTGGTGGTTTACGGGAACTCCCATTGTGTACACACCACCTTCAAGGTCATGTGGAACTTCTCCAGCAGTATACACTTCGAAATGGAGAAGACCCCGACCATGTAGGCTTCCTCCAGGAGGTGTTATTACTGCTTCTGATAAATCTCCTTAACTACGTGCTTTTGTGTCTCTGTGTCGGATTTTTCAAGTTCTATGCAATAATAAAGTGTCTGTGGTTTTAAGATTTGGTTTCTT
>NC_025691.1:14177948-14188223 GCF_000633955.1 Camelina sativa
AATACACTTAAGAATATCCTAAAGAATCTTTTTAAAGAGAATATTCCAATAATTTATACAATTTCCTAAATAAAATCTTTAGTATTCCATGTATTGTTACAAAATATATATTGTTAGGCATAAAAGTATATTCTTAGGCGTAAAAAGGAATAAAATCTTGGCAATTTTATCACACTTAATCGTGATTTCCGAGATTTTATTGTGCAACTGAAAATAAAATCTTACCTAAGCACATGTCATATTAAAAAACTTTCACCAAACATATTCAAAAATTAAAATAAAAATAAACAACAAACATAATCATTTCTCATACATAAAATTACAAAATTAACAATATAAAACTTACAAAATAGATATTTTTTTAAGTCATTATATTTAACATATGATTTTATTGCATAATGTTTTATCTAAAAAGCTTTTAAAAATAATAATATAAATTATATTTTAGTCTAAAATTATACTAAAATTATAATATAAACAAAATGAATGAGTACGGATTTTAATCTAGTATATTGATATTATTAAGCAAGGAAAGTTTGAAAAAACAAAAACAAATCTTGACCAATTCAACTATTATTGATAGTGGCATAGTGCGAGAGACTTTGCTATTTTCTTTTCGACATAAGTCAAAGTCATCAGTCGGTTCATCTAGAATCCCACGATGTCATTGTTATTACATAAGGTGTACCAGTCGTTGTTATTACATCTTCTGCGTAAGTCAACGTACACTATTAGTCAGCTCAACTTTAATATTCTTCTCCACTAATTTGAAATGACAAAGAAGTCATGTGTGGCTTTACCCAATAGTAGGGATAGAACACTGTTAGGCTTGTAGCAATGTAGAAACCGCGTTCACTAGTGGTAATATATGTGGTTAGCGTCTTCTATAAATGTCACAAGACTTACATAGACAAAAACCACAAAGAAGGAGAGAATGGGTTCGAAGTCTCCAAGTGTTGCTGCACTAGTGTTACCACTGCTTCTTATACTTTTCACTCTTTCCTCTCAAATTGAAGTCGTGGAATCTACAGGCCGCAAACTTTGTAAGTTTCTTAACAACAAATACACATTTTCTTAAAGGATTTTCGTAATTATAGGTAAATTACCGTATATTTCAATTACATAATTAGATCTGATGAATTCTATAATCATATATCATGCAGCCTCTTGACTTTGATTAATAATGGCTTTTTTTTTTTTTGATTAAACATCTCAAGAGGTTACATATTTGTATACAACTACAAGTCATTAGCCCTAATTATGTAATTTAAATATGCTAATTTTACCTTTGATTTTGAAAAACACATATACATGAAAAGAGAAAGAGTGTATTGCAAGATATTTATTGAGATTAAACAATTTTTAAGTAAAACTTGTAAAACGAACGAGCTTGAAATCAATTTCTCCACCAAAGTGAAACAACAATCTCTCTTATTTTTAGTTTGAACTTTAATATGGCAGCGTGGTGGTTTACGGGAACTCCCATTGTGTACACACCACCTTCAAGGTCATGTGGAACTTCTCCAGCAGTATACACTTCGAAATGGAGAAGACCCCGACCATGTAGGCTTCCTCCAGGAGGTGTTATTACTGCTTCTGATAAATCTCCTTAACTACGTGCTTTTGTGTCTCTGTGTCGGATTTTTCAAGTTCTATGCAATAATAAAGTGTCTGTGGTTTTAAGATTTGGTTTCTTGTCTCAAGTGTAGTAAGTACACTTTGTAACGTATTATGAGTGAATAAACGAACTAATACTTATGGTTAAGATGAGTCGACGATGCCTCCTGCAAAAAAAAAAAAAGGCGATTAACAATACAATTTCTCCTATCTCCTGAGGCGATAGAAAAGGCGATTAGTTTTCTCTACCCTAATCTCCGCCGCCCACCGGCCTCTCGCCGGTTGGTGAGAATTTTTCAAGATGACAAGGAAGAAAAAGAAGAAGGGATCTCGCCCCTTAGTCCCTGGAACCTCTCAATTCGCTCGATTTGCCTCTTCAACAACTCAGTTGACCTCCCCTCGCCAAAGGGTTGATGGCCCTCTGCTTGCGGAAGACACCCCTTCGCTACCACCTGTGGTAGCTTCTACGGAGGTTCTTGCGACACCTTCAGCAAACCCGGATACAGATCGCCTTGCCTCTGTTTCCTTGGTTCCTGAGCCGGTTGAGGACGCTCCCTCCCCTCCCGAGATCCCGGTCACTCTGGTCTCCGGTATTTCCTCAGTCGCTGTAGAGGCCTCCGCCTCTGGCACTTTTCAACCAAACTCGACCGTTGTCTCCCTGGGTGCCTCGGACCCGATGGCTCCCTTGGTCAGTGTTCCGCCTAAGGCCAGAAAAAGATGGACCTCTCTCTTCGGTGAATCATCTCAATTGGAAGAAGTGGGGTCTCCGTCGCAGCACATCTCCGGGGTCCCCTTTGTCCTTATCCCGGATGAGAATATAGAAGCTGCTAGGGAAGAGTTTAAAGACTTTATCTTTGCCCAATTTCACGGGAACCCTCCTGACATGGGTCGGGTTATAGGCGTCGTTAATGCGCTTTGGGCTCGTTCGGGTCCTCGCATTTTTGTTCACAAAATTGGCTATGGTGCCTTTCTACTGCGGGTCACTAACCCTAGAACCAGAGCTATTCTTCTGGGACGAAATGTCTGGAACATTGCAGGCTTCCCCATGTTTGTCTCTCCTTGGTCCCCGGAGTTTACTCCCAACTCCCCTCGGATAACCTCAGCTGCTATCACTGTGGAATTACGTGGGGTTCCTTATCTGCTATTCAACAAGCAGAGTCTTAGTCGGATTGCTACTGCGGTTGGAAAACCGGTAGCTCTTGCCCCGGAAACTGAAAGGAAGGAGAACTTCGAGGTTGCTAAGGTCCTATTCCGCATTGACCTCACCAAGGAGCTCCCCTCTAAGGTAATCACGGGCTTCTCTGATGGTCGTGAAGTGGAGGTTGACGTCTCCTATCCTTGGTTGCCCCCTAAATGTTCAGTATGCTGTGCATATGGCCACGACATCTCCTCCTGTCCTTCTAGGCCTTCTAGCCAACGTAAACGCGCTAATAGGTCCTGTAGTCGACCCCGTAGCAGGCGACGCTCACGGCAAGGAAGATCTCCTGATAGTAAACCATCTCAAAGGATTTGGAGAATCAAGGGAGGGTAAGAGACCGAGCAGTCAATCCCGAGGCTTGAACCTGATCACCCTCCTTCTGGTGATTCCCCCGGGGACATTCGGAAAGGAATGAGGAGCTTAGCTCAGCAAATCAAATTTTGGATTGGCTGGCTTCAAAGATTTATCGTGCACCAACCTCTGTTATGGCTCCGGTGGAGGACCTAGTCCCTGTCGAATCTGAGCCGCCTGACGAAGGGACAACGGTTGCTCAAGACCTCGTGCAGGAGTCAGAAGGTCCGTTTATCCTTGTTTCTAACAGGAGAAGTGGCCGCAAGGCCATGTTGTCACATTAACCCCCTTTATCGATGTTTTTTGTGTGGAATATAAGAGGTCTGAATAGTACCAGGCGTCAGGACTTT
Source organism: Camelina sativa (assembly GCF_000633955.1). Classification (NCBI taxonomy): domain Eukaryota; kingdom Viridiplantae; phylum Streptophyta; class Magnoliopsida; order Brassicales; family Brassicaceae; genus Camelina; species Camelina sativa. The sequence continues at coordinate 14,181,465 of NC_025691.1, forward strand.
ACAAAAGAATGGATCTCCATCCATCGACCACTTTTTGGAGTGTTCCTTGAAACGCATATTCAGTCGAATAATGCAAGCAGAGTTGCAAGAGCTATTCCAGTTGGTTTGAACTTTTTTGGCAATTTTGACCATCACAACACCGCGAGGATAGTTGTGTGTTGGGACCCCTCAGTCTCTATATTAGTGTACCAGTCCTCTGTTCAACTGGTTACATGCGGTATATATATCTCTACTTTGAGTTTAAATATTACTGTCTCTTTTGTCTATGGTCACAATCTTCCGGAAGACCGTCTGCCACTGTGGGAGGACCTGATCCGGCTTCATGATACCACTCCAGTAAGCCGCTGCCCATGGGCGGTGGTGGGTGATTTTAACCAAATCCTCCGTCTTTCAAATCACTCTGATCATCTCTCTCAGGATGTGGATACCACTGGTGTTGATGACTTCATGATCGCATTGCAAGAAGCGGAGTTGTTCGAAGCTCAAGCTCAGGGTCTTCCTTTCTCTTGGTGGAATAATCAAGATCACAACCCCATCTCCAAGAAAATAGACCATGCACTCATCAATCAGGCATGGGCCTCTCAACACCCTGAGTCTTTTGCTGATTATATGGAGCCTCAGCAATCAGATCACGCGCCTTGTTTTTTTCAAGTTCCAGCGATGAGGCGGCAGATCCGCAAGCCTTTCAAGTTCTTCCAACATGTGATTGACCATCCTGATTATCACCAGTCTATTTCGCAGGCTTGGTCCCCTTCATCTATTCAAGGAACATCCCAATTCAAGTTGGTCCGGGCCCTAAGAAAACTGAAACCTGTTTTGAGGAAACTTAACAAACGACATTTCAGCGGTATCAGTGTTCGAGTCAAGTCACAGGCAGCTAAGATTGCTACACTGCAGCGACTCCTTCTCTCCTCGCCAGACGTGCAGACTGCTACTGAAGAACATCAAGCAAGGACTCTCTGGCAGGTCCTGATTAAGGCAGAGGAGAAATTCTACAGACAGAAGTCGAGGGTTCTTTGGCTACACCTGGGGGACAAGAACACTTCTTTTTTTCATAAATCTGTGATGGAAAGGGCAGCCAGGAATCATATTCACCTGATGTGCGATCATAATGATAGACGGATAATGAATGCTAATGAGATTAAGTCTTACGCAGCATCCTACTTTGAAGGTATCTTGGGTCAAACTGACATGCCTACCTCTCCCGCCATAGTTGACACGTTGCGAGAGCTACTACCTTTCCGCTGCACTGATGAACAAAGTCAGCTGCTTTTAAGTCCTATCACTCCTGAGGAAATAAAAGCGGTTCTCCTAGCAATGCTGCTGAACAAAAGTCCAGGTCCAGATGGGTTCTCTGTGGAATTCTTCAGAGCTTCCTGGGATGTCGTTGGTAATGAGGTAGTGGAAGCAGTTCAGGAATTTTTCAGAAATGGGCGTCTTCTAAAGGATTTTAACACTACCATCTTAGCCCTCATACCCAAGGTGCCTCTATCAAGCAAGCTAGGGGACTTTCGGCCGATAAGTTGCTGCAATCTGATTTATAAACTCATTTCTAAGATTATTGCCAACAGATTAAAGCCGATTCTGCTCGAGTGTATCAGTCCAAACCAGGCTGCTTTCTTGAAAGGAAGAAGCCTCGGAGACAATGTGCTGCTAGCCTCGGATCTGATAAGGGACTATCAAAAAGCCTCGTGCCCAAGGAGCTGTATGATCAAAGTAGACATTCGCAAGGCATTTGATACGGTTTGTTGGGAGTTTGTACTGAAAGTGTTGGAAGCACTGGGGTTTCCCCCCCTTTTCTGTACGTGGATCAAGGAATGTATCTCCTCTCCTCGTTTCTCTGTCTCGATCAATGGAGAACTGGCCGGTTTCTTTCCTGGGAAGAAAGGTATCAGACAAGGAGACCCAATCTCTCCCTACCTCTTCATAATGGTGATGGAGGTCCTCTCCAAGCTTCTAGAATCGGCTGTTGCAACTGAGAAAATACAACTGCACCCTCTGTGCTCTTCTCCGCAGGTAACCCATCTTTTATTTGCAGATGATCTCCTTGTTTTCACAAATCGATCAAGCTGCTCTCTCACGGGAGTTGCAGAGGTTATGAGCCAGTTCAAATTGTTCAGTAGTTTGGACATGAATCCAGCTAAGTCTGAAATTTTCTTTGGGGGATACTCGGATGCTGAAGTGGGTGACCTCAATGCTCTCTCAGGAATCAAAGTAGGCTCTTTTCCAACGAGATATCTAGGCTTGCCGCTTAACCCTGCTCGGATTTCGCTTGCTACGCTTCAGCCTTTTCTAGAGAGAATCAAATTGAAGCTTCACTCTTGGACAGTTAAGTTATTATCCTTTGCAGGAAAAATCAGGCTCATCTCCTCCGTCATATATGGCATGGTTAATTTCTGGATTTCTGTCTTCAATCTCCCGAAGGGTTTCTATGAAAAGGTGGACTCTCTCTGCGCGCTTTTCTATGGAAAAACAAAGTGGGAACAGCAGTTGGGGCGAGAGTGGCTTGGAAAGATGTGTGTAGGCCTAAGGAAGAAGGTGGCCTCGGCATTAGGAGATTGGAGGACTTCCAGATTGTTTTTCAGCTGAAGTTAATTTGGAACTTGTTTGTCAACGCAGACTCCCTGTGGGTTGCTTGGTTACGAGGGAATGTTTTCCATCGAAAGAGTTACTGGGCTATAGAAGACTCTCAACGACTCTCCAGATCAGTTCGTGGTCTGATAAAGCTGAAACCCCTCCTCAAGGATTTTCTATACTGTGAAATTGGTAATGGTAGAACAATCTCCTTTTGGTATGACAACTGGTGTGCACTATCTCCTTTGATCGATTTTCTTGGAGCTAATGGACCAAGACAACTGAGAATCAGGAAACATGCTCATATCTCTGACGCGGTAAGGGAAGGGGAATGGCGGATGCCTGCAGCACGATCTGAACAGCAACAATCTTTTATGGAGCTGCTCACTACCATCTCCCCACCTGCGGATTCAAATGGAGAGGATACTTTTCTCTGGCGTCGGTCTTCGGGAGTTTACGCAGGTTTATTCTCCTCAAAGGAAACTTGGGAGCAGCTTTGCCCTCACTCTCCCACGGTGCCTTGGTACAATATTGTCTGGTTCAAGGAAGCAGTGCCATGCTATTCTTTCATATCTTGGCTTGCTATGCTTGGGAGACTGCCTACAAAGGACAGAATGCGAAGCTGGGGCCTCACGGTACCTGCAGGCTGCGTCCTCTGTTCTTCTCGTATTGAATCTCACTCTCATCTCTTCTTCGAGTGCACCTTCTCCACCTCTGTCTGGGACGCTTTCGCTTCTAGAGTCTGGCCATCTCCTCCGCAGGATCTCTCGTCTATTTCTCCCTGGATCCTCCAGGCACGATCTAATTCTCAATCCCAGGAAGCAACTCTTGTCAAACTGATCTTGCAGGCAGCTTGTTACGTCATTTGGCAGGAGCGGAATGCAAGGATCTTCACCAACACATCAACACCACCAACACATCAACACCAGCAGCTTCAGTTCAAGCCACCCTGGATCGGTCCTTAAGGGATCAGCTTCTATCTCTCCCTAGCTTGTTTCTTGGCTCATATTTCAGTTGTATTAATTTCCCTTTCTAGTTTATTTCCCTTAAATAAGTTGTAAACAGAGAAAATCAGAAAATTTGGTATAAATTTAACTTTTTACCAAAAAAATAAAAAAGATGAGTCGATGATGTATTACTAATGTTATTATCCGTTATCATCATACTACGTACGCCTTCCGCAGTAATATGTTTAAGGTTTTACATGCATGTTAAGAAACTTAATATACGTTTTAGCCTTTATTATATAATCAAGTATGAATTGTTCTTTTCTTCTAATTCTTAACTATAGATAGTTATTGGTAAATATTACCAAAAAAAAAGTGCAAGAAAATACAAATATGTATCTTTTATGAAACAATAATTTCATCTAAACCATCTCTAGTAAAAAAAATGTTTATTTGATTCAATAGCCAAAAAACTCTTTGAATTTGACAGTTATATTAACCTTTTGAGATTTGCAATATTTCTTATATTATTTTCTAATTTGACATTTCTTGCGATAAGTCTTATGAAGATTTTATCATTTGCGATAGGAGAAAATCAAAAGCAGTTAGGGTGTGAGATGTAAGATTTAGAAAAAGAAACTAGTAATGCTGATATATCTCATGATACTAGATAAGGATTCGCACGATGTGCGGGTTTAAAAATTGTTGAAGAAAATATATTCTAAATCTTAAACAATTTTTTAAAATTATATAAAAAAATTTATTTCTTAAAGTAAATATATAAATAATTTAAGTTAGAGAATATTTGTATTTACCTTCATAGATTTATTTATATTTATATATTTTTAATATATTATATAATAATCTAAAGCTAAATTATATCACACTAAAATTTTTGCCAAATATACTCATCATTATAAATATTATTATTGTCAAATTTCAAAAAAGTTTCACAACTTATTCACAAAATATTTTTACATGCAACAAATTCATCAAAGCAACATCTAATAAGTAACCACATACAATTTTACTCTATGTTTTACCATTAAAATATATTTTTACACCCAAAATTATTTTATTGTTAAAGTATGCTTTTTATCACCACCTATAAAATGTCTTCTAAACAAATTAAACAAATTTTTATGTTGCTTTACTTTTATTTTGGCATAATTATAGTTCTTATAATTACTAAAATTGTTTTGTGACATAATTTCTTTAACCATGAAGTTTTTTTTACTCCAAAGGTATTAGATAAACAAGTGGTGAAAATTATATACTCGGTTACAATGATTTTATGACTAACCCATGAGAAACTTAAAGAAAGTTAATATAATATAATAAAAATAAAAATTTGAAAATTATAATCATGATGGTATATATGTCTTAGGTAATTCAGATCTACAAAATAGAAACTTTATATACAATCCAAAACATGACATATGTCATAATCACGTTAAGGATCAACGACCTATTTACTCTTTAGAAATATCCAATTGTACCAAAACAACTTAAAGCTATGATCTCGTCTCAAATATTCTCGGATCATAAATTCTCAACTTATTTTTACCCTAATCAAAAGTTCTCATATATTTCTCCATATACCTGGTTTAAACGGTTTACGAACCTAATCCGATAGAAAACCACATAAATCTGGTCTGAAACCAATTTTAAAATGGTATACCGTTCTAACTTCCCAAATTTGAAACCGCTTCTCAATTACTCGATCAAGCAGCTCTTATTTCAGTACCGGAATCATCAACATTATTCAGAAAAGAAAACTCTAAATTTTGACCAGAAACATCAACCACCGACTTATCTTCCAAACTTATAATGCTACTAATTGTAGAATCACTTTTGGAACCTCCATCATCGATTAAATTAGCGGGGATTATATACTTCGATTTCATTTCATTGCATCTGATAGCTTCTATTGAAAAATCCGCACGAATCAAAGACCCACGCAATAGATCGGCAAAACTATATCAGAAAAAAAAATCAAAGATCAAAGCTTTCGATATAAACATGTAATGTTATGTAGATATAATGTTATTTTCTTAATTAGATGTCCTATTATGTTTCAAAAACAATAATTCTTTTAACATAACTTATGTTATTCTTTTTAAATTTGTTATTTACTATTTATTTATTAATAATAATATATATGCTTAGTAAATTACTTTTTTGTTTATACATGTCAAAATCTTATTGAGAAAACACTTATAATATAAGTAGCGTACAATGGAAAATAGATTAATTTTGTTAGTTTTTCTTTTTGATTTAGAATTTTTTTTAGATATAAACATGTAAATTTTATTTAGAGTTAATGTTATTTTCTTAATTAGCTGTTTTGAAAATAACAATTTTTTGATATGTGTCAACATCTTATCAGTATACTTGATACATGTCATGATCATGTTAATGACTAATTTGAAAATCCAACTTTACATAATAAGATTTTTAATATAATAAAAAGATTAGACTTCAATTTATGCTTTTTCCTAAGACTGCCAATCGGTTCTTCATGATCTCCGTTTTTTTCGCATTTGCCTTCGCAAATCTTGTTGCAGTACTCAGTGTCTGAAATTGGCTAACCATAGAGATATAAAGTTTTTTTTTTTTTTGTGTAAACAAAGACATAAAATTTAATGTGTTAGGTTATATTTTATAATGTATATAGTATAATTATACGACCAAATATGGATGACACATAATATATTTATTTTACCATGTAGTGGTTGAGAATCTTTGTAACAGTGAAACTTTGATTTTTTTTTTTTGTCTACATTGAAACTTTGATATGGATGGTACATAGTATATTTATCTTAGTTGTTTTTTTTTAATATAATAAGATTACAATTATCTTATGCTCTGTTTTACCAAACTTGAAAACTGTAATTTCTTATCGTTAAAATTGGCACGTGTCATGTTCTGATGAGTTACTAACTTTGATATTTAATCGTTAAATTTGACACGTATGACAATCTGGTGAGTTTTTAATTTTGATTTCTGATCGTTATAACTAACACGTGTCACGATCTGGTGAATTACTAACTTTAAAAACTAAAGTTTATATAATAAGATATCAATCATATAAGACTAATATCAAGATACTAAAGTCAAGTCAAGCATTGAAAAATATGTACACATTTATCAGTCTTAATAATAGCAAGAAATCGTATGTTGTTACTTGTCGTCCAAAACAGAACGTTTGAAACCGCGTTACATATGTCATTCAAAA
>NC_025691.1:14189056-14204414 GCF_000633955.1 Camelina sativa
AACTTTTTACCAAAAAAATAAAAAAGATGAGTCGATGATGTATTACTAATGTTATTATCCGTTATCATCATACTACGTACGCCTTCCGCAGTAATATGTTTAAGGTTTTACATGCATGTTAAGAAACTTAATATACGTTTTAGCCTTTATTATATAATCAAGTATGAATTGTTCTTTTCTTCTAATTCTTAACTATAGATAGTTATTGGTAAATATTACCAAAAAAAAAGTGCAAGAAAATACAAATATGTATCTTTTATGAAACAATAATTTCATCTAAACCATCTCTAGTAAAAAAAATGTTTATTTGATTCAATAGCCAAAAAACTCTTTGAATTTGACAGTTATATTAACCTTTTGAGATTTGCAATATTTCTTATATTATTTTCTAATTTGACATTTCTTGCGATAAGTCTTATGAAGATTTTATCATTTGCGATAGGAGAAAATCAAAAGCAGTTAGGGTGTGAGATGTAAGATTTAGAAAAAGAAACTAGTAATGCTGATATATCTCATGATACTAGATAAGGATTCGCACGATGTGCGGGTTTAAAAATTGTTGAAGAAAATATATTCTAAATCTTAAACAATTTTTTAAAATTATATAAAAAAATTTATTTCTTAAAGTAAATATATAAATAATTTAAGTTAGAGAATATTTGTATTTACCTTCATAGATTTATTTATATTTATATATTTTTAATATATTATATAATAATCTAAAGCTAAATTATATCACACTAAAATTTTTGCCAAATATACTCATCATTATAAATATTATTATTGTCAAATTTCAAAAAAGTTTCACAACTTATTCACAAAATATTTTTACATGCAACAAATTCATCAAAGCAACATCTAATAAGTAACCACATACAATTTTACTCTATGTTTTACCATTAAAATATATTTTTACACCCAAAATTATTTTATTGTTAAAGTATGCTTTTTATCACCACCTATAAAATGTCTTCTAAACAAATTAAACAAATTTTTATGTTGCTTTACTTTTATTTTGGCATAATTATAGTTCTTATAATTACTAAAATTGTTTTGTGACATAATTTCTTTAACCATGAAGTTTTTTTTACTCCAAAGGTATTAGATAAACAAGTGGTGAAAATTATATACTCGGTTACAATGATTTTATGACTAACCCATGAGAAACTTAAAGAAAGTTAATATAATATAATAAAAATAAAAATTTGAAAATTATAATCATGATGGTATATATGTCTTAGGTAATTCAGATCTACAAAATAGAAACTTTATATACAATCCAAAACATGACATATGTCATAATCACGTTAAGGATCAACGACCTATTTACTCTTTAGAAATATCCAATTGTACCAAAACAACTTAAAGCTATGATCTCGTCTCAAATATTCTCGGATCATAAATTCTCAACTTATTTTTACCCTAATCAAAAGTTCTCATATATTTCTCCATATACCTGGTTTAAACGGTTTACGAACCTAATCCGATAGAAAACCACATAAATCTGGTCTGAAACCAATTTTAAAATGGTATACCGTTCTAACTTCCCAAATTTGAAACCGCTTCTCAATTACTCGATCAAGCAGCTCTTATTTCAGTACCGGAATCATCAACATTATTCAGAAAAGAAAACTCTAAATTTTGACCAGAAACATCAACCACCGACTTATCTTCCAAACTTATAATGCTACTAATTGTAGAATCACTTTTGGAACCTCCATCATCGNGGAAAACCCATCGTGTGGACTCGATCATCAAAGTCATGCGGAGCTTCTTATGCATCGTGGTCGAAAAAACCTCGACGACCATGCAAACGTCCTCCAAGATATGTTCCAGTTTCTACTCAGTCGTCTCCCTAAGTACCCTCTCGTTTTTGTGTAATATTGGAGTGTAGTGAAGTTTTCGGAATTCGAGTTTCATGTAAAAAAAATAAGGTGAATTTTCTGATTTGTATTCTTGTTTGAATAATGTATGAAATTAGTGTGCAATGTAAAATGATGAAATATACAACTCCATGTTATATATTTCTGATTTTTGAATTAATCAATACTAGCAAATTTCATGTTACTATGTTTTTTAAGTTCACATTATTACAACAAGTTGAAAAATTCAATCTCGTACCAAACCAAAGTACAACACACCCGTAGACTTTCGTATCTTAGAGTTTAGATCCAGTGTTTTGCACCCCACTCGAACCGGTCTCATCAAAACCAATCGTATGGACAAGAACCTCTCTTAAAAGAGTCTCTCTCATCTTACCATACACGTGTCCACCACCACGTCTCATAACAATCTCCTCACCTAACCTAACGGCGGCCTCAACCGTCTCCGCCGCATTACCATACGCCGAATCAACAATCCCCATCTCTACACGGATAATGATGTTTAAAATGGGTAATGATGTTTCCTAAGGCTGGTTGTACCAAATTTTTTCATCTCTCCAAATTAATACAAAATAAGGCCGGTTGTACCAAAATTTTTCACACTAACATAGTTACACAAAATAAAACACCAGTTGTACCAAGATTTTCAAATTAACATAGTTTAAAACACCAGTTGTACCAAGTTTTTCAAACTAACATAGTTTTACAAAAAAGAAAACACATCAGTTGTACCATGTTTTTCAAATTAACATAGTTTTACAAAACAAAAACCACACCAGTTGTACCCAGTTTTTCAAACTAACATAGTTGTACAAAAAAAAAAAGTTGTACCCAAAATTTTTCAAACAGACATCACACTTTTTTGCTAAGCCCTCTCGTTATAATGGGACTCCTACCTTTCTTGCTTACATGTTGCACTTTTGTTGTAGTCATCTCTCCATCATCTTGACCCACCTCTTCTGTTCCTTTTTTCATCTTTCTCTTTCTCTTGTAATTCTTCTTGATTTTGTTACTTTTCTCACCCTCTTCACCCACCTCTTTTCGATTGTCACCCACCACTAAATTTTTAGTACCCTCACAATCCAATTCAGCCACCTCTTCATCCTCAACAACCTCTTCCTCCTCAACAATCCCTTCAAACTCAACAACCTCTTCTTCCTCACCCACATCCACACAATATGCTACATTCTTAGTAGCCTTAACAACCTTTTTTGCTTCTTTCAATTGTTTCACATTTACTTCCACAATTTTCAATCTTGTATCCAGAGTATCAAATTTCGCAGTCATCTTCTCAAACCCACTATTCAACACTTTCATGAATCGGTTCTCTACCTAATCGAATCCATTATTTACCTTTTTTAGAGCCACCTTGGTCGGAGCAACCTTCTTCCAACCTTGCTTCATTTGACCAATATTTTCTTGAGCCAAATTACCTCCATCTGGATTAGCCTCAACTGCTCGGCTAGCAACATCTGCTTTATGCATATTTTCAAAAAATATTGGCTTCTTTTCCTTAACTATACGCTTTGTCCAACCGTCTTCAATTGCATCATCCACATCTTTCCATCCACAATCGTCATCCATGACTTTCTTCATAAGAACTTNCCCTCTCGTTATAATGGGACTCCTACCTTTCTTGCTTACATGTTGCACTTTTGTTGTAGTCATCTCTCCATCATCTTGACCCACCTCTTCTGTTCCTTTTTTCATCTTTCTCTTTCTCTTGTAATTCTTCTTGATTTTGTTACTTTTCTCACCCTCTTCACCCACCTCTTTTCGATTGTCACCCACCACTAAATTTTTAGTACCCTCACAATCCAATTCAGCCACCTCTTCATCCTCAACAACCTCTTCCTCCTCAACAATCCCTTCAAACTCAACAACCTCTTCTTCCTCACCCACATCCACACAATATGCTACATTCTTAGTAGCCTTAACAACCTTTTTTGCTTCTTTCAATTGTTTCACATTTACTTCCACAATTTTCAATCTTGTATCCAGAGTATCAAATTTCGCAGTCATCTTCTCAAACCCACTATTCAACACTTTCATGAATCGGTTCTCTACCTAATCGAATCCATTATTTACCTTTTTCAGAGCCACCTTGGTCGGAGCAACCTTCTTCCAACCTTGCTTCATTTGACCAATATTTTCTTGAGCCAAATTACCTCCATCTGGATTAGCCTCAACTGCTCGGCTAGCAACATCTGCTTTATGCATATTTTCAAAAAATATTGGCTTCTTTTCCTTAACTATACGCTTTGTCCAACCGTCTTCAATTGCATCATCCACATCTTTCCATCCACACTCGTCATCCATGACTTTCTTCATAAGAACTTTCTCATCGGGAAATGGAACCATGATACTTTGAATCTCCTGTAAAAGTAAAGAATCATATTTAAATACAACCATAATGCATCAATAGTTAATATGTAATGTAATTTATATTTACAAATATCTTACCATAGTTGTACTAAGAGTATCATACAAATCTGACATAGGAAAACTTTTAAGATGACTTTGTTTGAACTTCGACTTACACATCCGAGAAAACTCAGGATTTGCTTCTCGAACACTTTTCAAAAAATTGTTCTTCAGAGCGGGAATAGCTTCATACACTATAAGCTATTCACAACAGAAATCAATCAAATATCTAAAGATGAATACTTTACCTCTAAAGGAGTAACAAAACTAAGAAACACCTTTTGTAGGCCCACAACTCCTTCACATGAATGCATAATATGAAAAAGGTCTTTCATATTAGCATCAAATGCAAATCTCCCCACAGGAATGATTTACACATTTCTAGGTCACCTACAGCTCGGTAAAAGAAACTTTCCACAAATGGTGCGTCCTTTCCCTTTTTTCCTTTCCTACTATGACACTACATAAAAAATAGAGGACTGCTATTCTTAGACGGTCATCAGAAGCTTTCTTCATTGACAGTAGCTTTGGCTCCACATCTGCAAAATGTATTGTTATGTATTGTTGCCCCTGGACCAAAATGTTTCCCAACAAACACATTACTATCCAATCTTTCATAGTAGGCTGGAAATTCATGACAATACAATCCAAACATTAGTGCCATTTCGGTGAGATAGTACCGGAGCGAAACCCCGTTCACAATAAACCAACACTCCTTTTTCTTATCTAAGCATGTTGTGCGAAGAAAAAGCATCCACAGAGCCCGCATCTANTGTTCCAGTTTCTACTCAGTCGTCTCCCTAAGTACCCTCTCGTTTTTGTGTAATATTGGAGTGTAGTGAAGTTTTCGGAATTCGAGTTTCATGTAAAAAAAATAAGGTGAATTTTCTGATTTGTATTCTTGTTTGAATAATGTATGAAATTAGTGTGCAATGTAAAATGATGAAATATACAACTCCATGTTATATATTTCTGATTTTTGAATTAATCAATACTAGCAAATTTCATGTTACTATGTTTTTTAAGTTCACATTATTACAACAAGTTGAAAAATTCAATCTCGTACCAAACCAAAGTACAACACACCCGTAGACTTTCGTATCTTAGAGTTTAGATCCAGTGTTTTGCACCCCACTCGAACCGGTCTCATCAAAACCAATCGTATGGACAAGAACCTCTCTTAAAAGAGTCTCTCTCATCTTACCATACACGTGTCCACCACCACGTCTCATAACAATCTCCTCACCTAACCTAACGGCGGCCTCAACCGTCTCCGCCGCATTACCATACGCCGAATCAACAATCCCCATCTCTACACGGATAATGATGTTTAAAATGGGTAATGATGTTTCCTAAGGCTGGTTGTACCAAATTTTTTCATCTCTCCAAATTAATACAAAATAAGGCCGGTTGTACCAAAATTTTTCACACTAACATAGTTACACAAAATAAAACACCAGTTGTACCAAGATTTTCAAATTAACATAGTTTAAAACACCAGTTGTACCAAGTTTTTCAAACTAACATAGTTTTACAAAAAAGAAAACACATCAGTTGTACCATGTTTTTCAAATTAACATAGTTTTACAAAACAAAAACCACACCAGTTGTACCCAGTTTTTCAAACTAACATAGTTGTACAAAAAAAAAAAGTTGTACCCAAATTTTTTCAAACAGACATCACACTTTTTTGCTAAGCCCTCTCGTTATAATGGGACTCCTACCTTTCTTGCTTACATGTTGCACTTTTGTTGTAGTCATCTCTCCATCATCTTGACCCACCTCTTCTGTTCCTTTTTTCATCTTTCTCTTTCTCTTGTAATTCTTCTTGATTTTGTTACTTTTCTCACCCTCTTCACCCACCTCTTTTCGATTGTCACCCACCACTAAATTTTTAGTACCCTCACAATCCAATTCAGCCACCTCTTCATCCTCAACAACCTCTTCCTCCTCAACAATCCCTTCAAACTCAACAACCTCTTCTTCCTCACCCACATCCACACAATATGCTACATTCTTAGTAGCCTTAACAACCTTTTTTGCTTCTTTCAATTGTTTCACATTTACTTCCACAATTTTCAATCTTGTATCCAGAGTATCAAATTTCGCAGTCATCTTCTCAAACCCACTATTCAACACTTTCATGAATCGGTTCTCTACCTAATCGAATCCATTATTTACCTTTTTTAGAGCCACCTTGGTCGGAGCAACCTTCTTCCAACCTTGCTTCATTTGACCAATATTTTCTTGAGCCAAATTACCTCCATCTGGATTAGCCTCAACTGCTCGGCTAGCAACATCTGCTTTATGCATATTTTCAAAAAATATTGGCTTCTTTTCCTTAACTATACGCTTTGTCCAACCGTCTTCAATTGCATCATCCACATCTTTCCATCCACAATCGTCATCCATGACTTTCTTCATAAGAACTTTCTCATCGGGAAATGGAACCATGATACTTTGAATCTCCTGTAAAAGTAAAGAATCATATTTAAATACAACCATAATGCATCAATAGTTAATATGTAATGTAATTTATATTTACAAATATCTTACCATAGTTGTACTAAGAGTATCATACAAATCTGACATAGGAAAACTTTTAAGATGACTTTGTTTGAACTTCGACTTACACATCCGAGAAAACTCAGGATTTGCTTCTCGAACACTTTTCAAAAAATTGTTCTTCAGAGCGGGAATAGCTTCATACACTATAAGCTATTCACAACAGAAATCAATCAAATATCTAAAGATGAATACTTTACCTCTAAAGGAGTAACAAAACTAAGAAACACCTTTTGTAGGCCCACAACTCCTTCACATGAATGCATAATATGAAAAAGGTCTTTCATATTAGCATCAAATGCAAATCTCCCCACAGGAATGATTTACACATTTCTAGGTCACCTACAGCTCGGTAAAAGAAACTTTCCACAAATGGTGCGTCCTTTCCCTTTTTTCCTTTCCTACTATGACACTACATAAAAAATAGAGGACTGCTATTCTTAGACGGTCATCAGAAGCTTTCTTCATTGACAGTAGCTTTGGCTCCACATCTGCAAAATGTATTGTTATGTATTGTTGCCCCTGGACCAAAATGTTTCCCAACAAACACATTACTATCCAATCTTTCATAGTAGGCTGGAAATTCATGACAATACAATCCAAACATTAGTGCCATTTCGGTGAGATAGTACCGGAGCGAAACCCCGTTCACAATAAACCAACACTCCTTTTTCTTATCTAAGCATGTTGTGCGAAGAAAAAGCATCCACAGAGCCCGCATCTAATGGTTTGCATACCTAGGCATATGGAAGAAATGTTTGAACTGAGGATGCTCTGTAAACCAATTCAGCTCATCATCTGAAAGATGGCTCTGCAATACTCTCACTGCTCTATGAATGTAGTTAGCTGATATCTTGAACGGTTTCATAAATTCACTAGGTTTTAAGAACATGTCAAGTGGTTGTAAAGCTTTTGTTTCCTCATCAGAATCCTGCATTCAAAAACAAGTTATACCGAGTTATACTCAGTTGTACCTTTTAGTTTTAGACATTTCTAATGTACAAAATTATCCTAGTTATAACAAATCCTAGTGAGTTGTACCTTTTACTTACTAAAATGTCTAAGGGGGTCCAAAATCATCCTAGTTATACCAAATCCTACTAAGTTATTCACATGTTCAGTTATATACTGTTGAATCTCCTCCAAGGATTGAAGCTCCTTCAGTATCAACTTTTGGATGTGATTCTTCTCCATCTTCATTAGTGATATCTGGTTCTGTAGATTTCAAATTTTGACTTTGGTCTACGTTTTGTTTATTAGCCATTCCTCCTTTCCACAAACCTACAAACAAAAATGATTACATTAATTTCCAATTCTACAAAACTTAAAATGGACATGAAATCTACACACATTCGGCAATCTCGACCACAACAAAGAAAGGTAAGAGGAGAAGAATAAGATCCAAATACCCAAAGAAGTCGCCGATTAAGGATTTTGATTCTATTGTAAAGAAGGATTTTGAAATCGACAGTTTCTCTTGGGGTTTTCTCTTTGACAACAACGATGTAAAAAAAAGAAGCTTTAGTTTTTTAGTTGGGTTTTAATCGACCCTAGGTTTAACCTGATTTGAGTAATTTTGGATCTTTTTTACCCATTTAAACTGGTTGGGTCAGTAATAAATTTGATTTGTAAAGGATACAAAAGTCTTTCCCTAATTTTTTGATTTAAAATAATTAATAACAAAATTCAGTTTTATAAGAAGAGCATTTGACATCAATTGTTGGAGAGTAGAGAGTAAAAGAGAATTTAACCCGAAAATTAACGACTACATGATGACTAGTTTGCAACTAGGTTAACGACTGTTTGACCACAACTCTGTTTGGCAAAATAAAAATATGGTATGAATCAGCTCCTGTTTCTCAATAAATTATTTGGCAAAATAAAAATATGGTACAAAATTCATACGTAAACAGAATATAAATTCATAAATTCATATATAAAAGTGGCAATGCTAGTGGGGGAAATTTCATTTTTTAGACCTTTATTTGGTCTTGAATGCAAAAGTATACCCCATATTCGATATTTGAGAAACATAACCACCAAGGGTACTGTAATTACAATTGACTCCCTTATGACCAAGCAAAAAACAGAAGCCGAAATGACAGATGCATGTAACCTGAGGAAGTCTGCAACAAATTTTTTTAAAGTGGATTACAAATTGACATCAACAAGAAGACATAAAAAGACGTCTATTCTTTAATTATAGTTTAAATTTTAATTAAAAAATTATAAAAAGTAATTTGATAAACCTATTGATAAAAAAATAACCACATAGACTTCCTGCATTGAAATAAAATAAATTTACATATACACGAGTCAAATTAAACAAGGAAAGGTTTATTAGGCTAAAATTATTTAACTTAGGATTTTCTTAAGTAGACTTCTCTGTAGACTATTGGTAGTTGACTTTGTTATGCAATCAACCATTAATATTATATTATCTTAATTTCACCGATAATTTAACCAAACCCATAGCTGAACATAACCGAATGCGTAACGATTTCTTGATTTTAATCTACCGGATAATTTAACCATATATATAGGTCTCTCTGTAATTGAACTCTAGTTTTTTATGTGATCTCTATTTCTCTCCAAAAATTCTGATATTGTTGCTCTCGAAAATTCAGATTGTCTTCCGTCTTTGAAACTCAAGGACATCTCAAATAAGTATTCTCATCATTTCTCATCGGCGATTTCATTTTGTAACGTTTTAGCTTATTTTGTTTGAAATATATATATTTTCATCGTTTTTTGTTCATTTTGCACACAGATATAGGGTTACACAGCTACACTCAGCCATCTTCTAGTTCTTTGCAAGTATGGAGTGCAGGTCCACCCGAACTAAACTTTCTTGCCCTGACATTTGGAATTACTCAAAAATGTTTCTGCGGAAGGGAAACCGTTATGAAATGTTTCACTACAGCCGACAATCTTGTAAGGATTTTCTTTGGATGCAATAACCATGAGGTTGTGAGACTGTGTGGTGGTTTATTCGGTTGGTACAATTATTATTTGAGTATAAGTAACATTCTTATGGGTATATTTATTTCTTCGTATAGGATAGAGAGGGCCATATTATGAAATGGTGGGATGAGGCTATTATACAAGAACTTCAAGCAATAAGAGGTAGACTTGATGACTAGAGGCATTCTATTATAGCCATCCAGGAAAATGAAGATATGTTATGTGTTCAGCAGGAGCTAGACAAGGTGAAAGATCAGATGAAGGAATTACGTCTGTCAGATCGTCGTGGACCATGGGTGGTCGAGAATGTGTTAATCGCCGGTATAATCCTCATTGTTGTATTAATCTCTTTGGTTTCGTAGGTCTTTCAATTAAGATCTAAAATCTGTGAACATTTCTTTATCGTGTCTGTTTGTTTGAATGGTATAATTATGTTTGTAATCTGTGAACTTGTTTCAGTTTCTGTAATATTTGGACGACTTCGTTGACTTCAGTAGTTGACTTATTTAGTAGACTTCAACCGTTTACATAAAGACTTAAAACTTAGATTATAAAGTCATTCGTACAATGTGAGTAAAGAAGTCAGGCGATGAAGTCTGCGTGTGAAGTCTACTCGTTAATGAGTAACGACGCGACGGTTCACATTATTAATTAATTATATTTATATGTAATTGTTCATTGTAACCGCTTCGTCTCGTCTATATAAAACAAGTCCTTTGCCTACTGACTATTTTTGCAAGTACAACCAAAAAAAGTAATTAGCAAATCATTTCATTCCTCTCACAAAAAATAGTATGTAGTTCATCTGGACAAAGTTGATGCACTGTCGACGCCTCATGATCTAAGTCCAGATCGCATGACGAAGAATTGGAGATTGAAAGTCTTTCAGTACTTGTATCGGTCAATCTAAATCATCACATCCACGAAGAATTGGAGACTGAAATCATTCACGGTTGGGTAATTCTTAGAAAGTTTCTATATCACTTCACTTCATACTTATAAGTGTAGAATTTTATATTCTTAGAAACTTTTGTCCCTATATCAAAGAAACTCGTTCACCGTCGTTAACGATGTATTAATTTTGTTCATTAGATTGATTTGCAGTTTAAATTATGGTTTAGTTTCCCAGGAAAAAGTCTTCCTGATAAGTCTTCAGCATAATTATTACAAATATTAAATTGATTTGATTGATTTGATTGATTTGATTGATTTACAAACGGTTCAGTTTTCCGTGCAGAATTCTGCATGAGAAATAGTCAACATAATCATTACAAGTTTTAAATTGATTTAATTGATTTGACGTTAGTTGGCGGTAATTTCTTTTTGTTTAATTAGCCGATAAGCGCAAAAATCTGTGATTAATAGGCAGGATCCGGTTTTAATCAGTTTTTTATATTTTTACGGTATTTTTTCAAATAAACCGGAATTGGTTTTCTAAAACCGGGATTATTATAATTATTATAATTTTACTCAACTTAAAAACCACGATAACAACTATAATTATCTCTAATTCCATCTTGCTCATATTGTTGTCATCAATCTCTTCCTCTTATCTCTTCCGCTTATCAATAACAGTTGATTTTCCCATTTCCTTTTGTGTTAAACTTAAATCTCCATCTTTTGGATTGTCTTTTTTGCTTACTTTGCTTAACTTTTTTGTACCAGATCTCGCCGAACTCTGCATTCTTCAACCCCGCCATGAATATCACCAAGGATTATTTAACTGTCCATGAATACCACCAAAAAACGGTTTCCATTCTTCAGCATCTACATACAGTTCATCTCCATCTCCATTGTCATCTTCATCTTTAAATTTATCGTACTCACTGTAATCGAAATCCATCTCATCAACATCTTTCGGCGTCTCATCTGCATGATGAATATCATGGAAAGCTTCTGCACATTCTTCGGCACCTCGATCTACATCATTACCAAATTCATTTGTTGGCTCCCCTTCTTCAACAGAACGAGAGTTGTTTATATCAATATCACATTCGTTAACCGGTTATCCATCTATGCATCGCGTAGAGACGCAAAGGCGAACAAACATTCCTACTACTAAACTCTATCAAGTTCTGAACTGATCTATCATTTGTGACATAGACAGGAGGAGTATCTTGGAGCAATTGCTGAAGCATCATCTTTGTTAAGGGATACGATAAGTGAACCATCTCGGTTTCTTTGTCAATCAGATAATCTTCTACAATCATTTCAACAAGCTCATCGTATGTACAACCGTTTCACAAAAAAAATATTCTCCCACCTTTGCGTCTATCCATGTCAAAATGTCAAGACTCATTTCTCGTCAGCCATTCTCCGAAAACAACGGGTATATGCGCCATTTCCCTGAAAGAGTAAGAAGCAAGTTAAATACTCATTATATGGTTGACAATCCGTAGAAGTCTTAAATCAATAACCTAATTGCCTAAGAAAACCAAAAACTTGATTTATCCAAAAGTATAATATATTATCATGAAAAAAATATACAGAGGCAAATACATAACCGATATAAAACAAACGAACAAAAAAATCAAAAAAAAATCTATATATATTTATAATTAAAGACTTTTTCAATTACATAGACTTCACACAGAACTCCAACACGTTGACTTCCAAAATAAGTCTAAGTTAATGACCTAACTGCCTAAGAAAACCAAAAACTTGATTTCTCCATATGTATAATATATAATCATGTCAAAAACATAAAGAGGCAAGTACATAACATATATCAAATAATACAACAAGAAAATCTTTAAAAAATTTCACCAATTTGCAATAAATTGGTTTTCAAATTTTTCCGTCTTCATATTGATGTCAAACGAGTAGACATCAACAAGCCTTTACGCAGAGACAATAACTCGAAGTCTACTTTGTGGTCTATTTTTGCAATTACAATTTAACAAAGCAGACTGCAAACGAAGTCTACTAGGTTAGTTGACTTATTTTGTGGTCTTCCTTTGTTAATTTTTTAGTCAGTTTTCAATTAAATTTATAAAACCGAGTTGACTTCAAAGGAAAATTCAACAAGTTAACTTCGATTTCAGTCTATTATGGCTATTTTTGCAATTGACCAAACCATTGACTTTGTTGTAGACTTCTAGTTACACAGTAGACTTCATCTATCCGTCAACTAAAAAAAGTAAACTTCATCGTGGTTAGTTTTGCAATTGACCAAGTTTGACTTTCCCCAAGTAGACTTCAAACGAAGTCTCCAGACACGTTGACTTCGTTTGGAGTCTGTCGTGGTCATTTTTGGGATTGACCAAGATTTTAATTTATTTAATTAGTAGACTTCTTTTGTAGTCAACTAATTTATTTTAAATCAATAATATTCTGGTCAATGTTTTTATATTTTCGTCAATCCCAAAAATAGCCAAAATAGAAGTCTACTCTTTTATTATGGTAAGAAGACTTCGTCTGGCAGTCGTAACTAAAAAGTCAAGAATTTGGTCAATTGCAAAAATACACCTTAGTAGACTGCAAACGAAGTATTCGACAGAAAGATTATAATGCAGTCTAAACCATATTTTTTTGTTTTCAAATGAATTGAAGGAGACTGAAATTTCAGTCTACGGGCTCGAAACTCGATAATTTTTTTATTGCAAAACTAACCACATAGTAGACTTTACATGATATTATGACGGTTGGAATAACAAATGAAGTCTTATTTCGACAAAAAATCAAAGAAAATCACGAAACCTACTGGAAAATAACCTTATCGGTGGTTGTTTCGCAATGTCAAGCACCGAGGACGTCGTCTTTAGTCACCACGGAAGAAACCCAGCACCAATTTAATCACTATCCAAGAATCACAACATATAACAAGGTGAACACACTTTCAAATTTTCTTAGATTAAAATGAAGTTCTCATAGATGGAGAGGAGATGGAAGAAAATGAAGTTCTCATAGCATTAGGTGTTATTTAAGCTCAAAAATTTGGGTTGTTGAAGCATTAAGAGCTTCAAATTTGGTTGTTCATGGTTGTTGGAAAATTGATGGCGGTGGCACAACCGTAAATAAAAGAAGAAGATGGGGATATGGATGTAATAAACATTTTTGCAAGAAATTCAAATATATCAGAAATAATGGCATTTTTGTGAATACAATGAACACATAAGAATTTAATTCAGAGAAAGTGGCAAATGTTGAAAAAAAAAAAAAAAGAGATAGTTATTTTTACAATTGACTCAAGTTAGGGGTCTAGTTTTGCAAACACCCCATGCTAATGAACCCAAGATTTTCAAAACACAAAAGTGACAAGTTCTACAAAATTAGAAAATTCAAAAGCAATTTACCACAACACAAAGAAAAGGAAAGAAAAGAAAGCTGAGAAAGGTAGACATAGTGACAAGTTCATATAAACAGATAAGTGACAAGTTCAAGGGATGTGAAATGATTAACAAGTAACCTAATAAGCAGATGGAGATGGTTGAGAGATGCTTTGTGGTTGCTGCAGCTGAATGAGTTTCCATGCAGTCCAAAAAGGCTCAATCAATTTGTCGCATATACTTTTCCACCAAGGACAAGTACTCGAGCTTGTCCTTTAACTCATCCACAGCTCGTACATTATATGCTTCACGGGCTGCAACCGCAACATCACGCCGTTCATTATCAACAACATGCTATTTGATTTTATGTTGATTCCTTCAGTTGCTCTTGCAATGCCACAAACAATGAAGAGTCTCCTGGGTGCTTGCGCTTTTCATTGACAAGAGTCGTTTTGATACTTCCAAATCCATAAAGATTTCCTCTTGAATCGACTCTTCCAATGCTTCTTCATATCATGTAACGCTGAACGCATGCTACATTTGTCATAACTTTTTTTCAGGAAACCATATAGTCGATATTGTCCACAATATTCGAGCTAGCCTTCGTCTCATATACATTTTTTTTTGTCTCAAACTTTTCAAGGATCGATTCCAGATATTGAATACTTTGTGCCAGAATTTTACAATTCTTTTTTTTTTTGTGCACCAAACAATTCCTTTTTTTTACTTCTTGAACTTAACTTTTAATTTTACATTCTTTTTTTTATAACTTTTTTTAACTTCTTAAACTTAAGTTAAAGAATTTTGTAATCCTTTTTTATTCTAGTTAAGAAAATTAAAATTCAGATTTTCACAAATCCTACATTTCTAATTCTTCTCACCGTGAATCTTGTATACGACATTGTTCAGTAGTTAAAATGACTCCACGAAACGACGCAATAGTAAGAAAAGAAACCTACAAAACGACCCTACAAAAGGTGTACTCATCTTCGGAATATACAGAAAAGTCCAACCACATATTTATTGTCCATATTCTTGAGAATGCAATAAATGATCATATATATTGTTCATATCTATACTAGTATTTTTTGCAGCAATTTTTGCTCAAAAATCGATTTTGGAAAAAATTTACATTTAATGTCATTTAATGCTTATATCTATAGATTCTCTACTAGTATTTTTGGAGCAGCTTTTGCTCAAAAATCGGTTTTGGAAAGTTTTTACATTTAATGTCATTTAATGCTTATATTCATA
>NC_025691.1:14204474-14207773 GCF_000633955.1 Camelina sativa
CTATTCAAGGAACATCCCAATTCAAGTTGGTCCGGGCCCTAAGAAAAATGAAACCTGTTTTGAGGAAACTTAACAAACGACATTTCAGCGGTATCAGTGTTTGAGTCAAGTCACAGGCAGCTAAGATTGCTACACTGCAGCGACTCCTTCTCTCCTCGCCAGACGTGCAGACTGCTACTGAAGAACATCAAGCAAGGACTCTCTGGCAGGTCCTGATTAAGGCAGAGGAAAAATTCTACAGACAGAAGTGGAGGGTTCTTTGGCTACACCTGGGGGACAAGAACACTTCTTTTTTTCATAAATCTGTGATGGAAAGGGCAGCCAGGAATCATATTCACCTGATGTGCGATCATAATGATAGACGGATAATGAATGCTAATGAGATTAAGTCTTACGCAGCATCCTACTTTGAAGGTATCTTGGGTCAAACTGACATGCCTACCTCTCCCGCCACAGTTGACACGTTGCGAGAGCTACTACCTTTCCGCTGCACTGATGAACAAAGTCAGCTGCTTTTAAGTCCTATCACTCCTGAGGAAATAAAAGCGGTTCTCCTAGCAATGCCGCTGAACAAAAGTCCAGGTCCAGATGGGTTCTCTGTGGAATTCTTCAGAGCTTCCTGGGATGTCGTTGGTAATGAGGTAGTGGAAGCAGTTCAGGAATTTTTCAGAAATGGGCGTCTTCTAAAGGATTTTAACACTACCATCTTAGCCCTCATACCCAAGGTGCCTCTATCAAGCAAGCTAGGGGACTTTCGGCCGATAAGTTGCTGCAATCTGATTTATAAACTCATTTCTAAGATTATTGCCAACAGATTAAAGCCGATTCTGCTCGAGTGTATCAGTCCAAACCAGGCTGCTTTCTTGAAAGGAAGAAGCCTCGGAGACAATGTGCTGCTAGCCTCGGATCTGATAAGGGACTATCAAAAAGCCTCGTGCCCAAGGAGCTGTATGATCAAAGTAGACATTCGCAAGGCATTTGATACGGTTTGTTGGGAGTTTGTACTGAAAGTGTTGGAAGCACTGGGGTTTCCCCCCCTTTTCTGTACGTGGATCAAGGAATGTATCTCCTCTCCTCGTTTCTCTGTCTCGATCAATGGAGAACTGGCCGGTTTCTTTCCTGGGAAGAAAGGTATCAGACAAGGAGACCCAATCTCTCCCTACCTCTTCATAATGGTGATGGAGGTCCTCTCCAAGCTTCTAGAATCGGCTGTTGCAACTGAGAAAATACAACTGCACCCTCTGTGCTCTTCTCCGCAGGTAACCCATCTTTTATTTGCAGATGATCTCCTTGTTTTCACAAATCGATCAAGCTGCTCTCTCACGGGAGTTGCAGAGGTTATGAGCCAGTTCAAATTGTTCAGTAGTTTGGACATGAATCCAGCTAAGTCTGAAATTTTCTTTGGGGGATACTCGGATGCTGAAGTGGGTGACCTCAATGCTCTCTCAGGAATCAAAGTAGGCTCTTTTCCAACGAGATATCTAGGCTTGCCGCTTAACCCTGCTCGGATTTCGCTTGCTACGCTTCAGCCTTTTCTAGAGAAAATCAAATTGAAGCTTCACTCTTGGACAGTTAAGTTATTATCCTTTGCAGGAAAAATCAGGCTCATCTCCTCCGTCATATATGGCATGGTTAATTTCTGGATTTCTGTCTTCAATCTCCCAAAGGGTTTCTATGAAAAGGTTGACTCTCTCTGCGCGCTTTTCTATGGAAAAACAAAGTGGGAACAGCAGTTGGGGCGAGAGTGGCTTGGAAAGATGTGTGTAGGCCTAAGGAAGAAGGTGGCCTCGGCATTAGGAGATTGGAGGACTTCCAGATTGTTTTTCAGCTGAAGTTAATTTGGAACTTGTTTGTCAACGCAGACTCCCTGTGGGTTGCTTGGTTACGAGGGAATGTTTTCCATCGAAAGAGTTACTGGGCTATAGAAGACTCTCAACGACTCTCCAGATCAGTTCGTGGTCTGATAAAGCTGAAACCCCTCCTCAAGGATTTTCTATACTGTGAAATTGGTAATGGTAGAACAATCTCCTTTTGGTATGACAACTGGTGTGCACTATCTCCTTTGATCGATTTTCTTGGAGCTAATGGACCAAGACAACTGAGAATCAGGAAACATGCTCATATCTCTGACGCGGTAAGGGAAGGGGAATGGCGGATGCCTGCAGCACGATCTGAACAGCAACAATCTTTTATGGAGCTGCTCACTACCATCTCCCCACCTGCGGATTCAAATGGAGAGGATACTTTTCTCTGGCGTCGGTCTTCGGGAGTTTACGCAGGTTTATTCTCCTCAAAGGAAACTTGGGAGCAGCTTTGCCCTCACTCTCCCACGGTGCCTTGGTACAATATTGTCTGGTTCAAGGAAGCAGTGCCATGCTATTCTTTCATATCTTGGCTTGCTATGCTTGGGAGACTGCCTACAAAGGACAGAATGCGAAGCTGGGGCCTCACGGTACCTGCAGGCTGCGTCCTCTGTTCTTCTGGTATTGAATCTCAATCTCATCTCTTCTTCGAGTGCACCTTCTCCACCTCTGTCTGGGATGCTTTCGCTTCTAGAGTCTGGCCATCTCCTCCGCAGGATCTCTCGTCTATTTCTCCCTGGATCCTCCAAGCACGATCTAATTCTCAATCCCAGGAAGCAACTCTCGTCAAACTGATCTTGCAGGCAGCTTATTACGTCATTTGGCGGGAGCGGAATGCAAGGATCTTCACCAACACATCAACACCAGCAGCTTCAGTTCAAGCCACCCTGGATCGGTCCTTAAGGGATCAGCTTCTATCTCTCCCTAGCTTGTTTCTTGGCTCATATTTCAGTTGTATTAATTTCCCTTTCTAGTTTATTTCCCTTAAATAAGTTGTAAACAGAGAAAATCAGAAAATTTGGTATAAATTTAACCTTTTACCAAAAAAATAAAAAAGATGAGTCGATGATGGATTACTAATGTTATTATCCGTTATCATCATACTACGTACGCCTTCCGCAGTAATATGTTTAAGGTTTTACATGCATGTTAAGAAACTTAATATACGTTTTAGCCTTTATTATATAATCAAGTATGAATTGTTCTTTTCTTCTAATTCTTAACTATAGATAGTTATTGGTAAATATTACCAAAAAAAAAGTGCAAGAAAATACAAATATGTATCTTTTATGAAACAATAATTTCATCTAAACCATCTCTAGTAAAAAAAATGTTTATTTGATTCAATAGCCAAAAAACTCTTTGAATTTGACAGTTATATTAACCTTTTGAGATTTGCAATATTTCTTATATTATTTTCTAATTTGACATTTCTTG
>NC_025691.1:14208488-14218586 GCF_000633955.1 Camelina sativa
AACTTTTTACCAAAAAAATAAAAAAGATGAGTCGATGATGTATTACTAATGTTATTATCCGTTATCATCATACTACGTACGCCTTCCGCAGTAATATGTTTAAGGTTTTACATGCATGTTAAGAAACTTAATATACGTTTTAGCCTTTATTATATAATCAAGTATGAATTGTTCTTTTCTTCTAATTCTTAACTATAGATAGTTATTGGTAAATATTACCAAAAAAAAAGTGCAAGAAAATACAAATATGTATCTTTTATGAAACAATAATTTCATCTAAACCATCTCTAGTAAAAAAAATGTTTATTTGATTCAATAGCCAAAAAACTCTTTGAATTTGACAGTTATATTAACCTTTTGAGATTTGCAATATTTCTTATATTATTTTCTAATTTGACATTTCTTGTTTGGTTTAATATAATATGACATTTCAGTCCTTAACCAGTGCATTGACTACTTTTTATACACCCTCCCATGTATGTTGCTGTCACATCTAAAAAAACATGCGCTTCTTTAAATTGATGCAAACAAAACAACAAACTATCATGTGTTTGACTAAAACCAAAACAAACAAAATATTTTGGATCCTTACTAAAATAGTTCTCGTTTCTTTTTGATATTGTGGTTAATTAAGGCTTTAATGTTTCTACATCGGTTTTTTTGAATCTGATCTTCGAGGGAGTCTATTAGTCTTAACTTTTTAAGTATATGTTGAAAATTTTGCAATATTTTGTGTACTGTCGCCAAAATGTCTACAGTGACTCGGTGACTGAAGTGTTAATGTGGAAGAATGTTGTGGAATCATAAAGGAAACCGTTTGTAAATATGTGTTGGGCGTAAACCAAAAATTTCATGGGAAATATCGTAGGAGTTTATGAGGTTTTCTTGTAATTCTTGGTAGTTAGATAATTCGTTTATGCGACAAAAAAAAAATAAAAAAAAATAAGTCTTATGAAGATTTTATCATTTGCGATAGGAGAAAATCAAAAGCAGTTAGGGTGTGAGATGTAAGATTTAGAAAAAGAAACTAGTAATGCTGATATATCTTATGATACTAGATAAGGATCCGCACGATGTGCGGGTTTAAAAATTGTTGAAGAAAATATATTCTAAATCTTAAATAATTTTTTAAAATTATATAAAAAAATTTATTTCTTAAAGTAAATATATAAATAATTTAAGTTAGAGAATATTTGTATTTACCTTCATAGATTTATTTATATTTATATATTTTTAATATATTATAACAATTATTATAATAATCTAAAGCTAAATTATATCACACTAAAATTTTTGCCAAATATACTCATCATTACAAATATTATTATTGTCAAATTTCAAAAACGTTTCACAACTTATTCACAAAATATTTTTACATGCAACAAATTCATCAAAGCAACATCTAATAAGTAACCACATACAATTTTACTCTATGTTTTACCATTATATATTCTTATACCCAAAATTATTTTATTGTTAAAGTATGCTTTTTATCACCACCTATAAAATGTCTTCTAAACAAATTAAACAAATTTTATGTTGCTTTACTTTTATTTTGGCATAATTATAGTTCTTATAATTACTAAAATTGTTTTGTGACATAATTTCTTTAACCATGAAGTTTTTTTTACTCCAAAGGTATTAGATAAACAAGTGGTGAAAATTATATACTCGGTTACAATGATTTTATGACTAACCCATGAGAAACTTAAAGAAAGTTAATATAATATAATAAAAATAAAAATTTGAAAATTATAATCATGATGGTATATATGTCTTAGGTAATTCAGATCTACAAAATAGAAACTTTATATACAATCCAAAACATGACATATGTCATAATCACGTTAAGGATCAACGACCTATTTACTCTTTAGAAATATCCAATTGTACCAAAACAACTTAAAGCTATGATCTCGTCTCAAATATTCTCGGATCATAAATTCTCAACTTATTTTTACCCTAATCAAAAGTTCTCATATATTTCTCCATATACCTGGTTTAAACGGTTTACGAACCTAATCCGATAGAAAACCACATAAATCTGGTCTGAAACCAATTTTAAAATGGTATACCGTTCTAACTTCCCAAATTTGAAACCGCTTCTCAATTACTCGATCAAGCAGCTCTTATTTCAGTACCGGAATCATCAACATTATTCAGAAAAGAAAACTCTAAATTTTGACCAGAAACATCAACCACCGACTTATCTTCCAAACTTATAATGCTACTAATTGTAGAATCACTTTTGGAACCTCCATCATCGATTAAATTAGCGGGGATTATATACTTCGATTTCATTTCATTGCATCTGATAGCTTCTATTGAAAAATCCGCACGAATCAAAGACCCACGCAATAGATCGGCAAAACTATATCAGAAAAAAAAATCAAAGATCAAAGCTTTCGATATAAACATGTAATGTTATGTAGATATAATGTTATTTTCTTAATTAGATGTCCTATTATGTTTCAAAAACAATAATTATTTTAACATAACTTATGTTATTCTATTTAAATTTGTTATTTACTATTGATTTATTAATAATAATATATATGCTTAGTGAATTACTTTTTTGTTTATACATGTCAAAATCCTATTGAGAAAACACGTATAATATAAGTAGCGTACAATGGAAAATAGATTAATTTTGTTAATTTTTCTTTTTGATTTAGAATTTTTTTTAGATATAAACATGTAAATTTTATTTAGAGTTAATGTTATTTTCTTAATTAGCTGTTTTGAAAATAACAATTTTTTGACATGTGTCAACATCTTATCAGTATACTTGATACATGTCATGATCATGTTAATGACTAATTTGAAAATCCAACTTTACATAATAAGATTTTTAATATAATAAAAAGATTAGACTTCAATTTATGCTTTTTCTTAAGACTGCCAATCGGTTCTTCATGATCTCCGTTTTTTCGCATTTGCCTTCACAAATCTTGTTGCAGTACTCAGTGTCTGAAATTGGCTAACCATAGAGATATAAAGTTTTTTTTTTTTTTGTGTAAACAAAGACATAAAATTTCATATGTTAGGTTATATTTTATAATGTATATTGTATAATTATACGACCAAATATGGATGACACATAATATATTTATTTTACCATGTAGTGGTTGAGAATCTCTGTAACAGTGAAACTTTGATTTTTTTTTGTCTACATTGAAACTTTGATATGGATGGTACATAGTATATTTATCTTAGTTGTTTTTTTTTAATATAATAAGATTACAATTATCTTATGCTCTGTTTTACCAAACTTGAAAACTGTAATTTCTTATCGTTAAAATTGGCACGTGTCATGTTCTGATGAGTTACTAACTTTGATATTTAATCGTTAAATTTGACACGTATCACAATCTGGTAAGTTTTTAATTTTGATTTCTGATCGTTATAACTAACACGTGTCACGATCTGGTGAGTTACTAACTTTGAAAACTAAGGTTTATATAATAAGATATCAATCATATAAGACTAATATCAAGATACTAAAGTCAAGTCAAGCATCGAAAAATATGTACACATTTATCAGTCTTAATAATAGCAAGAAATCGTATGTTGTTACTTGTCGTCCAAAACAGAACGTTTGAAACCGCGTTACATATGTCATTCAAAAATAAAATATATTAGTTTCAAAAATGATGTAAACAACAATAAAAAAATTATTGAATTGGCCTTACTCTATATATTGGTCAATAGAGATGATCATGATGTATGATAAAATCAAAGCGTGTGGCAAAAGAATGGGTTCAAAAAAACCATCACATATTTTTGTTCTTCTCTTATCTCTTCTAATTTTGATTTTCACTATTTCTTCTCAAGTTAGAGTCGTCGAGGCTACAAGCCGCATACTTGGTAAGTACTAATCTTTAGAGATTTGAAAAAATCACAATCATCGGGTGGCATAAGCTAAATATGGTAGTCAAACAAAAAAAAATTATTCCGTACACTGAGGATTATAATATAAACTTCTTTTGATGTTGTAGCAAATGGAAGGACCATCGTGTGGACTCCAGCATCAAAGTCATGTGGAGCTTCTCATGCATCGTGGAAGAAGTATCGCCGACCCTGTAAACGTCCTCCAAGATCTGCCCCTGCTTCCTACAACTCTCCATAAGACCATAAGACAGTTTCACGTTTAGTTTTGGAATTTCGGGGTTATGCGAGACAAAATAAAGTGTATGGTTTTCAAATTTCCTTTCTCATCTGTATGTCTAAATCAGTGTGTAATGTCTAAACCATATAAGGATATAACTTTATTAATCTCACATCTTTTCTTTTAAAAGAACATGAACTTCTGTTGCTAGCTAATAATAACGTAAAATATTGCAAAAGTCAATCTGGTACCTGTACAGTCTGAAATATGGCAAAGTACAAAGATGTGGCGTCATAAGAGGCAAATTTGACATAGAGCCTCAATTTTGTATAATAAATCATTAATACAAACAAATGTATCAACACTCTAAAATTTAAAAATTCTATTGAGCTCTCTTCAAGCAACTTCCCATTAGTATGATATTATCCGTTAAATTAGTTTAAGTGGTCAAATCGCACAAATTTATTTTTAGGCTCTTTTCCAAAAGATTCTACGGTAGTTAGAGTTGGATGACATATATTAAAAACATATTTTCTAATATTCTGATATGGGGCGTTGGCTTCTATCTCAACAATCCTTCTCTCAAACATAAGACCATGAACTTTTGGTCTCCCTTCCAGCCAAACCTTGTCACCTAGGCACCAACACCCTTTATTTGCAAAGTATTCTGGAGACATCCTTCTAAACGTCTAGGATTAGTTGTGGTTTTAGATACAGTGGTTTAGTTGTGGTTTTCACATAACGTCTAGGATTTGACTTTAGAGAATGTAATCTTTTGCAATCTATGAATGCAAATTTTTCACACATTTCCACTTTCCAAAGAATTTTTTTTTGAAATTAAAACAAAAATAGTTAAATACTCATCAGAAATTTGTCAGAGTTTTTTTTTTTTGAATTTCTGACCATATTTTCTAATA
Organism: Camelina sativa; assembly: GCF_000633955.1. Classification (NCBI taxonomy): domain Eukaryota; kingdom Viridiplantae; phylum Streptophyta; class Magnoliopsida; order Brassicales; family Brassicaceae; genus Camelina; species Camelina sativa. The sequence goes on from NC_025691.1 coordinate 14,213,514, forward strand.
ACAATAAATATCCAAAAAGAGAAAATTTAATTTTTAACGAATTCCCATTGTACATCGAGTTTTTCGACTAACTGCAACAGTTTTTTTGTCGGAAAATAGTTGGTATTTTGTCGACCACCATTTTGTCGGAAATGGTAGTGAGAAATTTGAATGTTTCTTTTGTAGACGTACCATACTATGCATGTTAAACAAAAACAATATATGTCGTGATTTTATGTATTATGGTAAGTAGGACTGTCCATTGTGGTTAATAAAACCACTGGTCGTAATTTATGTGTTGCAATGTGTTATGTGTATCCTGTGTTGTATAATCATACACTATACATGGAACTGCGTATAGTAATTATTTGTGTTGGAAGTCGGTTGTAGATAGTAGTTAAATAATTTTTGTATGAAAGATTATTCTGTGCAATAGAAAAATAGCAGATAAAGATGATGTAAGGTTAAGAAAATAGAAACGAAAGATTATTCGTGAATACATTTAAATAGAATAAAGAAATGAAATAGTCAAAGTAAAAGGAAGAAAGTAACAAATCTAAGTCAAGCATTCAAAATTATGTGTTAATTAAATTTAATTAGTAGTCAATAAATTAGTCATGATTGTTATTTTCGAGTAATATGTAATGGCAAAGAGGTCGTATACTCGTATGTTGGCTTTTAGTTCATAGGTCGTACGTATCTGTAAATTTACCAAGCAATTCAAACTTGTAGTAAGTTAAATAATTAAAAATGTATCTTGTCAATAACGTGTGTATATAAGAAACTAGGACCATGAAAGATGATAGCAGCAAGATAATAACATAGTTAAATTGGCCTTGCTCTATAAATATCGGCAATGAAACACTTTAGATGATCACAACATACCGGGACGAAAACAAAAATGAGTTCGAAAACATCATATATAGTTTCTTTTATGTTATCTCTTCTCATTGTGATTCTTGTTTTTTCCTCTCAAAGTGGAGTCGTGGAGGCTACAAGCCGCAAACTAATTAGTAAGTATCTTTAAAATTATATTATCATTCCGTGTCCAAAGATAGAATACTATTAAAACGTCTGCTCACTAATTCGATTTGTGCACCTATACCAAATAGGCGCTCATCATGATTATGTAACTTAAACATAGCATAGGCTAACAGAGATTTTGAACTTGATGTTGCCAGCAAGGGGAAAACCCATCGTGTGGACTCGATCATCAAAGTCATGCGGAGCTTCTTATGCATCGTGGTCGAAAAAACCTCGACGACCATGCAAACGTCCTCCAAGATATGTTCCAGTTTCTACTCAGTCTCCCTAAGTACCCTCTCGTTTTTGTGTAATATTGGAGTGTAGTGAAGTTTTCGGAATTCGAGTTTCATGTAAAAAAAATAAGGTGAATTTTCTGATTTGTATTCTTGTTTGAATAATGTATGAAATTAGTGTGCAATGTAAAATGATGAAATATACAACTCCATGTTATATATTTCTGATTTTTGAATTAATCAATACTAGCAAATTTCATGTTACTATGTTTTTTAAGTTCACATTATTACAACAAGTTGAAAAATTCAATCTCGTACCAAACCAAAGTACAACACACCCGTAGACTTTCGTATCTTAGAGTTTAGATCCAGTGTTTTGCACCCCACTCGAACCGGTCTCATCAAAACCAATCGTATGGACAAGAACCTCTCTTAAAAGAGTCTCTCTCATCTTACCATACACGTGTCCACCACCACGTCTCATAACAATCTCCTCACCTAACCTAACGGCGGCCTCAACCGTCTCCGCCGCATTACCATACGCCGAATCAACAATCCCCATCTCTACACCCTTCTCCGCCGTCACTTTCGCCGCCGTCAACATAACATCCCTCCTCGCCGCCGGAGAGCCAATCTTAGCCCTAATCACAGCCATAAACCAGGCCGGAACTTTCAACTCAATATCCAACTCACTCATATACAAAAAGCCTCTGTCACGACGCATCAACACATAGTCATGACTCATCGCTAAGATACATCCCGCGGCGGAGGCGTGACCTGTGACGGCGGCGATGGTTGGCATAGGGATAGAGATGAGATCGGCGACTAAGGATCTGAGTTTTGCGTCCATCAGAACAGAGAGAGATGGGTTTGTTTCGGCTAAAGCGAGATCGTAGCCGTTGGAGAAGAACTTACCATCTGACGTTGTGATGAGTACTGACTGTGAAGATGATTGATCTGAACGGATCTTGTTGATGGTGGAGCGGATGGAGTCGAGTAAGGTTGGGTTGAGACGGTGTTCGCCGTCGCCGGTGAGTTTTAGTATGAAAAGCCGACCATGTTTCTCTAATGAACACATGATGATGATGTGTCTCTCTTTGTGACTGATTGATTACAAATGATTTGGATAGCAGTAAATTAGTGATTATGTGTGTTATAAAAATGTATTTTATTAATTTGTCACGTTTGTTTTTTAGACACGGGAAAAAAAAAAAATAGGTTTACTGGTTTTTAAAATTTTTTATACTGCATTAAAAAAAAATCTGAAAATAAAAAAAGTGAATTTGAATATTAATTTGGCTTGTTTAGAAAATTGTAAAATATCTTTATAGAGAAGTGCAAATGTATTTCTGGCTCGGATCATTCAAACAAAAATACCCGAAATTGAAGATTCGACTTACTAATTGGGCAAGAAAATGGGTTTGGATATAACCACTTACATGTTTTAAAAATTAATTTAGGATTAATTTATTAATAATGGCATCTAATTAGTTTCACCTAAACCGTTGTCAATAGGGCTTTAATTTCGGCATAATTACTACGATAAACCAGTTATAAAAATATCATTCAGTTACAAAGATATCAATCTTTAACAGAATTTTCGAATTACCAAACTGAACCTAATTGTAAATTGTTAATTACGTAATTGATTTTGAAATCGTAAATCTAATAAAACTATATCGTAACTGAATCTAATTTTTTAAAGACAATCTGTATACATTATTATAAAGTTCGAAACTTAAACCGCTCTTTTATAAATTCACACCGATATATAATTTCGTTTTAATTGTAAAATCTGTATTCTAATCATCTCATTTGTAAACCCAAACCGACATATAATTTCGTTCAAATTATAAAATCTAAACCCTAACCATCTCATCTGTAAACTCAAACCGACAATTTTGTTCTAATTGTAAAATCTAAACCCTAATCACCTCATTTGTAAACTCAAACCGACATATAATTTCGTTTTAAATTTCAATTATAAAATCTAAACCCTAATTCTCATTTATAAACCCAAACCAATATATAACCTCGCTTAATTGTAAAATCTAAACTAAGACAATATTTAACTTTCTTTAAATAAAAGTATACAAAATTTGTTTCCTTAATTAGTTTTGCTTTTTAATTTATTTTTGATTTATTTTTAAATAAAATATTAGATAGAACATTATGATTGGTTGAGAGGGAAGGGGGTGAATACAAAGGTTCACCCTTAGGGGGAACCTAACTATTTTTCATTTTTTAACTAAAACGATAGTAATATATGGAAGCCAAAAAAATTGAAATTTATGTATGTAAACTTATTTAATTTAGCAAAATAGAAATAAATAATCTCGGAACTATTTTAAAAAAAAATATATTGATTGGATATTCACGTATTTCTTTAACTAAACTATAGTAATAATTCGGATTACTATAGATGTAAGGAAAAAAAATCATAATTGTATATATGTAAACTTATTTAATCTAGTAAGGTATATAAAAAAATATTTTCAAGATTCATTTTTCAAAAATATTAGTTAGATATGAGATATTTCCATATTTCCTTCGTAAAAAAATCCACATAAATTGATTAAAAAAAACATACCAAATTTGAGTCTTTAATATTTGTTTTTTTTTCTTTGAGTTATTATTAAGGGGTTTTTGTTGTTGGAGTATATAAAAACATTGACAATAGTATTGTAAAAACCATATAAACATATATATTTATTACATGTTTTCATACTCTAAACTTTCTTTTCATACAAATTTTCAACATAAAAAAATTCTCTTTATATTTTAATATGACCTGTTAGATATTCATAGGTGGGGAGAATATGAGACTTCAAGCTATGAAACAAAAAGGGATAAAAGTGATAAAAGTGATAAAAGTGAACAGATTAGAGCCTCTACGTTATCATTTGAATATGATATCTTGGAAAAGCACTATTGATACTTTTTTACAAATAGTTGTGAAGATTGCAATCTTTCAAATATATGTTTTCCACATCGTGTTGAATTATTTCATGCCACATTTAAAGATCAGACTTTTAAATTTGAAATTCTAAAAATCTCAAAAATACCAAAAACATATTATATGTTTAAATAGTTTAAAATAAAAAAAATTATTTTATTTCTTTTTATTATATCAAAACTCATTATATTACCATTTATTATACTCAATTTTTTATACTATATTATCTAAATTCATTACACAAATATATGATTCACTATAATCGACCGTACTATAGTTATGAAATGTAACATATTTCATTTTGTTAAGAATCGTACATATTCCCTCGCGCTGTAGTGCGGGTCCGATCCTAGTATATACACTAAAATGGATTTAAGGGTGTGACAAAAAAATTGTGATCAAATTCATATTTGGATTTATATTTTGAAGTATTATTTACAAGGGTGTAGAATTTTTATTTATTTGTTTGGGGTAATTAGTTCAGATTTAAGGTATAGTTTTTAGGGTGGTTAAATACTGAACATAAAAATCTTGCAGAATAAAATTTATTTTTTTTTTTTTTTTGCTAAACTGTTAGTGTCATTTACTAATAATGAAAATGTTTTTTTTTTTTTCTGGTAATGGACAAGGGTTTTATCTCCTGTAATTTATTAAATGAAAGACAACAACACAAGTACGAATGAACCAATAGTCCCTCGACCATCATCGTTTACAAAAGACTCTAAACTTGGCGGACACAACTCGAAAAATTGAAAACCTTTAGATAAAGTAAAAGCATAGCGAGTTAAACCGTCTGCAAGATTGTTCGCCTCTCTACACACATGCGAGATACGGACTATCTATTCCCTCGATAAAAAGTCATGGCATAAGCTTACCAGG
>NC_025691.1:14218595-14219575 GCF_000633955.1 Camelina sativa
TTTTTTTTTTTTTTTTTTTGCTAAACTGTTAGTGTCATTTACTAATAATGAAAATGTTTTTTTTTTTTTTCTGGTAATGGACAAGGGTTTTATCTCCTGTAATTTATTAAATGAAAGACAACAACACAAGTACGAATGAACCAATAGTCCCTCGACCATCATCGTTTACAAAAGACTCTAAACTTGGCGGACACAACTCGAAAAATTGAAAACCTTTAGATAAAGTAAAAGCATAGCGAGTTAAACCGTCTGCAAGATTGTTCGCCTCTCTACACACATGCGAGATACGGACTATCTATTCCCTCGATAAAAAGTCATGGCATAAGCTTACCAGGAAAGACAAAGGGTGAGCGTCATCAATCTCTGTCTTCAAGAACCCAACTACCAACTCTGAATCCACCTCCAACTCCAACCGGGTAATCTTCTTCCTCCATGCAATCAAAAGCCCGTAATAGACACCCCATAGCTCTGCTAAATTGGCCGAGCATACTCCAATATTCACAATAAATCCCACACGCCAATGTCCACTCTCGTCTCTTAACACACCCCCAGCTGTAGGCAACCCCGGGTTCCCTTGCGAAGCTCCATCTGTATTCAGATGCATCCAACCCTCCCCAGGCGGCTTCCAACCAATCATTTTTACTACTTTACTTTGTCCGACCGGGTCACCTCGTACCATCTGGTGAGCCTTCCAAACTTCAGCAGCAACATCTCTCGCAAATTTAACTTGGTCTCTGCATTTTCCAACTGCTCCAAACACATATGTACAACGCCATTTCCATGCCCACCAAATCCCCATAGCAAACATGGTTGGCCATAAGCACTCTGTCCCCACATTCACATTCCCCCCCCCCCTTCCAAGTTCTCATATAACCATTCCAGCACTGTACTGCTAAAAAATAATTGTCTCCTCCTTGCAAGCACAATTCGGTTCTAAATACCTACAATGGATGGACAATTACGTAGAGCATGAAGAATAG
>NC_025691.1:14219984-14235464 GCF_000633955.1 Camelina sativa
ACACACTCAAGTCCCCAAGATGTCTTCGGTATCTTCCACATTTGTCATGATAACTTGGTGTGTCACCAACCAAATAAAAGCACAAACCTGTTCCAGAGCAATCACACTCCACACCCGATCAAAAAAGCTTGCCATTTTCTGTTTGGAGACCCTTGTTGATGCAATCCTAGAAATATCCATGACTCATCAAGAATTGGTTCAAGGCAAATCAAAATCAAATTATAAAGAAATTACTAGAAGACAATCAATTCATTACTATATCAAGAAATTGTCTAGATACAAAGAACCAATCTCCATATATCAATGATGATTGATAAAATCTCTCAAATTTATTCTTGATTGATTTATGTAATTAATTTGATTTATTTTGTATTTATGTAATTGATTTGTAAATTGAGCCTATATAAGCTTATGTTTCCCTTCATTGTAAATATACATATTTTTTTGGAAAAATAAAGAGAGGGTTTTCTCACTTTTAAAGCTTAGGTTTTTATTTTACTTGTCTTTTCTACTGTGTGATTTCTTCAGAAAACAAGTGGAATCTTTATCTTTGTGTGTGATTCACTTAGATATTGATTTGAGTTCTTATCACAAAGTCATTCCGCAACTTTGTGTGGCGAACTTCGATCCATCATTCAACTCCATCCTATCTGAGTTAGTTAGAGAGGTCCTTTAGACCAGCTATCGACTCACCCCTATTTTGGCTCGTATCACTTGTTGCTGTTAACAACGAGTATGTTGACTTAACCGTAAAGCGTCCATCCTCTGTTCCACTCCACGAAAGCCTATCCAAATTCCCAGTCACATTATCCACTAGTACAACTGCAAGTTCCAAGCGTATAGACAGCGGCACGTAAGGCAGTATATTATCTAGTTTCCAACCCACTCCGTCACACCATAGATCCTTTACCCATACCTCCTCATAATCATGAGGAAGATCCATTATGACTCTGTTCATTAAAGGTTCCTTAGACAGCCAATTATCAGTCCAAAAATGTATTTCACACCCATTACCGAGGCTCCAACTTTTCCCAGGCATGACTACTTCTTGTAAACCAATCTTCACACTCTGCAAAGTGGATGATCCAGGCCTTTTCGCATTTAACCACGTCTGGTTGCTGATATCTCCCACTCTATACTTGCTCCGAAGAATGCTTGCCCACAAACTTGTACAATCATGCAGTAGCCTCCGACACAACTTCGCTAATAAAGCCTTGTTCACTACTTGTGACACCCTGATACCCAGCACACCCTCTCGTTTTGGTAAGCAAACTCTATCCAAGGGAAAGTAAGTGAGTCTTTCTTTTTTAAGGTGTAGACCCCCATAAGAAATCACTCGTCACTTTATCGAGCCCAGTCAACAATCATTTAGGTAGAGCTATTGTACTCATCGTGTGCATAGGATTAGAGGCTAATACAGATTTTGTTAAGGTGATTCCCCTGCAAAACTCAGAAAACGGCCTCTCTACCCTACTAATCGAGATGACACCTTCTCGAGTACATCTCCAAATGTCTCCTTATATATTGATTCTCTTCTGGAGAACAGGTGATAAGCCCAAATTCGAGGATCACTCAGCCAGATTAGAAAGGATAGAAACTCGCCAAGGTGCAAGGTGCAACAAGGGAGATTTGATGGATTGAGGGGTCGCACAGCAGTTGCGGAAGGCTGCTGATATTCCCAACTCCAATCGCTACTAGATATGACACACTAGTCCAACAAGAGGAGGTTGTTGCTTGGATATTACACACCAAGAAACAAGAAAGTGTTCTACACAAAGAACAAAGAGATAGACTCATAAAATGAACAGGAAAATTGAATCATGATTCTCAAATGAGATTACATGTGTTTATATAGGGATAAGAAACTTGGTAACAAGACCAAGTATTAATTGTTCTTGAAACTAAAAGAAAATAATTATAGATAGTTGAATGGAGACCCAACTCTTGGTGCATGTTTCCCTTCCCAAGGTGTCCTTCCCAAGGTGAGTTGAACTCCATTTTCATCATCCCTCTTTGACCACAAAATAAAGTGATTATTTTAGGCTTTCTTGGACTTGAATTAGTCTCAAAGTGGGTTGGACTTGAATTAGGCTCAAAATGGGTTGGACTTGATAGGTATCATCTCCAATAGTTTTTCCCATGCTCTCTTTGGCCATAAGCTCTTGAATAAGCCCATTTAGTGCATTTCTTAGCTTCTTAGCTTTTGCTCTAGTCATTGGTCCTTCAGGTACAAGCATGGTTCCTCCGCTACAAGCTCCTCGGGTTCAAGCTCAGCTACAAGTTCCTCAGGTTCAAGCTCAGCTACAAGCTCCTCCTCCTTAGCTCCATCCATGATCACATCAACAGGAATTCCTAAATATTTCCTCAGATCCACTGTTGCCTTAATCCCACTTTCCTCACTAATTAACTGCCCCAAATCTCTTGATACATTTTTGGTTAAAACGATTTCAGATTTCTCCAAACTTACTTTCTGACCATAAGCAGTGCAGAACTTCTCCAACACCCTCCTAATGACCCAAATTTAAGAAACTGATGCTTCAGCAAACAATATTAGATCATCTCCAAAGCAGACATGCGAGAGCTGGGGTCCTCCTCTAGACAAGCAGATAAGGTCCCTCCATGTTGATTCTTTTGAATGGAGAGAGAACTACGACATTCTTACCAGCTAGGGGACTTAGACAAGGTGATCTTAAAATAACCTAATGAAAATGTTTGGTTTTTACAAAAGTTAGAACCTAAAAAATTTATGACTTTGGAAAAAATAAAATAATAGTAAGATTTGAGAAAATCACCTACAGTGAAATCATGATAACCATAGCAGCATCAAGTTACCGAAACACTTTCTACGACCACGTGCTAGGATGATGTTTCGAATCTCCCTGTCGAGAAGCTTGAAGATATTGGCCGATGGAATAGAGAGATGATTGTGGACCTTGTTGTTTCTTTGCTTCCGATCCATACGTGATAGATTGTTCCTTGCATGTGCCACAATTTTCCTGAGCAGTGACGGAGAGAAGAGGCTCGAACGCAAGAAAGAAGTTCAGACTTCTGACCATGAGATGAAGAGGGTTTTGTTTGGATCAATTCTTTAAAGAACAAGTCGCCATAATAAAATAGATTATGATTATTTTTGTTTTTGATTAATTAATATTTATAGAACAGTAAATAGCTGGCCAAAATTAAAAGAGTAATATCATGCTGTTCACTGTTGTTACAGATGATGTGGAATATCGGATTGCACGTTTTCACATTTTTGTTTTTTGTGTTACGAAAGAGATTTCACATATTTGCATCGAAATAGGTTTTCACTTTTCACAAATTTGGGAACACGAATTGCGATTTTCACGTCACCTGGCAGTTTCGACACCAAAATACAACAATTCAATGAAATTAAACGCATCTATTCTCGATTTTATTATTTCAACCGCAAAAACAGTAGTAATCATATCGTCATTCTTCGACTGGGTGATATACATTTCACATTGTTTCGTCGTGGTAAGTATAAAACTTCTTGAAGAAACCAGTAATGTCGAAAACAAAAAAACCTCCTCTGAATATGTATTTTATTCTCTTTTCGTTTCTAGTTATCAATCAGGTTAACTGATGACACGAAAAGAAATAATTTCAAGACTTGGTAGTAGGCTCGTCTGTCTCGTCAGCTTCAGCATCTTCGATCTCGCTCGCTAACTTCACTAAATCTTCCACCAGTATTTTGCCATCTAAAGCAAAAACCCAAGAAAACTTCCATCATACAATCCAATGCGAATTATCAGGAAAAAAAAGGAAGTTTAGAAGTTAAGGCAATGGAAGAAATAAAATATAGAGTGTGTGACCTTTATCTTTAGAAAGATTCTGGATAAGCTCTTGGATTCCCTCTTTGCCCAATGTGTCTTTCAAGTACATCGCAGCCGATGCTACCTCATCTGGACTAACCTTTCCATCATAATCTCTGTACAAACAAAATTGAATTGATTCATTGCCAAAATATTCTAAGGCGAGAAATCATCTTAAGGATAGTTACACAGACCTGTCCAGGAGTCGCCAGCGGTTGCCAATCTTGTTATCGACATCATCAATTTCCTTTTCCAGTTTCTGGAGCATTGTCTCCACCTAAAGATAGAAGATAAATAGAGAGAATATTAAACAAAACACTACAGAGTTTGTGATCAACAAAACATGATAGAACTGTTGTTACCCTATCTAACAACCGAGAGGAAGTTTTATCGGCGATAGCTTTCTGAGCACTTCGGTCACTATCTTCTCGAGCAGCTAAATAAGCTTTCCTAGCCTCTTCCTCATCATCTGTACCACCTTTCTCTACCATGCTGTTGTATAGATCAACCTGTAAGTACGGAAAGTAATTTTACTCACATCAATCTAAGAAAGCAATAAAATGAAGAGAAACGAAAAATGTTTTAAGCCGATTTACCTCTTTTTTAACTAATTTTAAGAACTCCTCACGCTCCATGCTAACAGACTGGAATCCAAGTCAAAAGAAACAACAAGCATTAACCCGTTTGATTTCTTATGAAAACTCTGATAGTAGCAAATGGGAGTGAGGTAAAATGTCCATACAGATGCGGAAGCTAAAACTGCCAATGCACGGCTAAGCTCACAGAGCTGCTCATGCTTCTCCAGAGTTTTCGCTTTTGCCTGTTCATTAGCATCTTTAGCTGTAGAAGCCATCATCTCATCCAAAGCTACATCTTTTTGGCTCGAAGCGGACTCTTTCATCTTTGCCATTTCCTCCTCTTCTTCTTCCTCCTCCTCCTACATTCAACCGAATCAGAAGTAAGATAATAGTTTATGCATGCAAGGGAATTTCCAGACTCGATAGAAGGGAAAGAGAAATATAGTTCCACAATCATGCTTTGCTTAGTAGGGCAACAAAGATAAAAAAAACCTTGATTAATTCTTCTTGCATTTCTAGGTACTCCAACTTCCTCTTCCTTTCTGATACAGAATCTTCCGATGACAGAGCTGTCACCCCAACAGTGTCCACAACCTCATCTGGCAGAGAGGAGAGAGTAGCTTGAACAGCCTCTTCAGGCTTGAGTTTCCCAGCCATTGAGAATGATCTGTTAATACGCACAGCCATATCATTTTCTAATCTTCTCGTATATAGTATTAATATCTACTGAAGTGCAATAGAAGATTACCTAGAGAGAATTAAGAGGGATGATGGTACTGAATGGTTGAGGGACAAATCCAGCCAGTCATTTAGCTGCAATGAGAGATTTACAGATCAGCAATCACCTATATCTCTAATTTAACTTTTAGAACAACACAACAAACTATACAAGATCTTTCTTCTTGTTCACAAAGAGTACAACTTATTAACAACTCCACAAAGATTTATAAACGATAACCTGCTCTCTCATTTCTTCAACTGAACCTAATTGCAGCATTCCTCTGTATCTGCAAGCTTGGCGCAGTTCAGCTTCTGTGAGAGACTCCAAACCTTCAGCCTTGATCAACTTATCATCTTTTTTAATCCTACAAAGTCCAAAGAATGGCATTGGCCAATGATTATACGAGAAAGAAGAACTTAAATTTAGATGAACGTATACTTTGCAATGCGTTCTTCGTGGAGTAAATTGATGCTCACAAAACTCTTATTTTGCCACCAGAAACGGAGAAAATTATTGTAGAACAATAGGGCTCGTTGTCAGACATTTAAGAAATATGAGCAATGTTGAACTTACTCCTGTAATCTTTTCCGAAGCATATACCGTAAATATGCATCAGTTCCGAATGGGCTAATACCCATGTATTTGCACATATTTACTAATCGAGACCTGCAATAAGGAAGATAATATAAACAAAACAAACCAAGACAGAAGCAGTATATTTACCAAGATATACAGTTTAGACTAATGCGTAACCTGTTAATGTTATCTAATGTAAGCTCATCGTTGAAGAGCTTCGCAAAGCCCAAAATTTCATCATTCGAAACGCCGACTCCTCTTCTGACCTGTGCAATTAATAACGAAGCTATCAGTTCATCTAGAAGATTACCGAAGGAAGTCAGTTCTGTAGAATAGCAAGGAAAATGAACCTTGTTCATAAATCCATCGAGATCTTCTGCAGTCTTTTTAATCTCTCCACTGCGCGAGGTTTGGACTTCCTTTGCCATTTCTTTAACAGTATCTTGGAGAAACTTAGCATACTCCATTCTTGCATTCAGCCTTCTTTTCAGTGCTTCCTGAAAAAGATACGTGAAGTTTTAATTAGCATGAAATATCAAACCAATTCATACTTCCCAGATCAGTGTAAAGTAAGTATAAAGTTAGTATGATTTGTATTTCTTTAGCATTGATAAGTATCACTTGGATTGACAAAACAAAAGAATATCACTGAAGGGTAGCCTGAATAATGATCACCGCTAAACCAGTTTCAAACAAAACTAGTTTCAGTACCAGAGATACGCCTTAGTTAAACATCTTTTACTTTTACAGGGAACAACGGTTAAAGGCTACACATGTATATCAAACGTGGGCCTATGATGTTCAGGATATTTTCAGACACTGAACACTTTTGAAACACTGATGTTAAGATTAAGTTTCATACAAAAACTTTTCCTACTACATAAAATAAAACAAACCAAAATAATTTTTCCAGCACTAATTTGCCAGAAGCTGCAAAAAAGGTAAATTTTGCTGTCTCATGATGAATATAAAGCCATCACATAGGTAGAAACGACTCCTGACAGTCTTAGGCCAGTTTCCAAAGAAGTAACTGGCAACACTAAATTGCTGTATTATTTGGTCTATGCAAATGTTCCTTCTGAACCTAAAGTGCATTACATTATCTTGCGGATGGAAGAGCAAAATATAGATGAAAATGTGGAAATATAGCTCCTCAAGTCTGTCAAATACTCATGCAAAAGTTCCAGTACTCTAGTCCGTATAGAATAACCAGAAACATCTCACGATTACTTTTTCAGACAACTGAACTTTTAATACCAGTAAATAAAATGGATAAAACACTTATATAGAACAGAGAAGCAATAAAATAGGGTTTAACAGTACCTCTTCTTTCATCTTGTCCTGGAAAGTTGACGGCAGCATGTTTGGGAACAACTTAAGAAATACCGGCAGCAAGAACTCCATGAATGGAACAATAATGAAAACTGCAACCGGGACTAATCTAAAAATGTCGGCAGTTGTTCGAGTGAGTTGCTGTCGTTCCCTCCTAGAGAGACCTTTTCCATTAGCAAGTTTAACAAGCAGCCTGACACTAATCCTGACATCAGCCCAGAGCAACTTTGTCCCGAGCCAGTAGTGCTGCAGAGTAGATTTAAATTCATCTTTCCAATGGCGAAGCTTCTTGGCCCAATCTTCCCTGCAGAATAGATCATATGTTAAATAACAATAGATAGCATCAAATCGCTCAAAAGCTATGCAACATAGAAAACGCAGCGATACCTGCTCATCGAAGCAATAGCTCTTAAAGCAGGACCTATTCCCAGAAGAAACGTCCTCACACGCTGCATAATGGATATATCAGATTTTTGGGATTCTTCCAGTTTCATGGCTTTAGCTTTGGCTTTAGCCAAACTTAACCCCTCAACAGCTTCATCACACTCCTCGGGAGAAGCTTCTTTAGTTTGTGAGGTAACCTTTTCTTCCTTTTTATCATGGTCAGGCTTGTTGGCCGTTGCTAGAGAGGAGTACATAGATTGTCGAACCAATCTATATCCCAAAGGGTAAGGGACTTCTAAATTTCCAACTCCATTACTAAAACTTGGAGACTGAAGTAATCTACTTTTATAAAAACCCTCCAACGACACAGTCGACTCTTTATTCTTGACATGTTTGAAATCAGGTTTTCCAGAATTATATCCCCAATCAGAACTAATCCCTCTAACGTTCTCATATCCTTGTTGTCCTAGCCGCTCAACGCTTGAAAGACATTGAATCGTAGGCAAACATTCACTAAGAGATTTAACTACGTAACTCCTCCTTCGAAGCAACGCTCTTGAAGCCATATTTGCAGTAAAACGTGTAGATATATACAGTATGAAAGCAGCTACATACCAGCAAAAGCCAAATTCTATACCAATCTGCACATTGAGTATAAGATATATCATTTACATTGATGCTCTCATCAGCAAGTAGCAAGTTATATATACTACAGTCTACAGATATAGATCATTCAAAAACAGTTAAAAAAAAAAAAAAAAAGATGAATAATTGAGATTTTTCAAATGGATTGATTCGTACATCATCACAAAGCTCAACCCAGAAAAAAGTCCTAAATCCATTTTTCTCGACAAAGAGAGAATGATAAACACATAGATACTGTGAAATTGGCACTCGATACACTGGATTGAAAGCATTGCATGAATCTTAGCAGCAATCTGAAACACGATCGATCCTAGGGTACTAAACAAATTGATCGCGACGAAATTAAGACGACTTAATCGGATGATGAAAATGGAGACGACTTACATCTACAAAGAAGCAGGAGTGGAGAAGAATGTGATCGATCAAACGTGGAAGATGATCTAAAATTAGTTTAGAGGAAAAGAGCGTCAAACGAATTGTCGTCACTGAGTCGGAGAAGAAGAAGAAGAAGGAGGAGGATTCTTCAACGTGTTTCTTCTGCTGATTTTGATCGTTTTGCTTCGGGTCGGGTCGGTTAGATACGGATCCGAAAATAAAATACACATTAAAATAGTATATTATATAGTGACTATGTGTAACAGACGGCCCGGTAAACAGACAGCAAATGAGAAAGAATTATAGAAATTAAAAAGAGTATAAATAAGTTTAACATATTGGTAAAGTTATTCCTACCACTAACACGATCTCCAATCGTTTTCTCTATTTCTTTTTTTATAACAGAGGATTTCTATAACGGAGACGAGTTTTTTTTCAATGGTTTTCTCTATTTTTTATTCTATAAAAAAATATTTCCAATAGATTTTATTTTTATTTTACAATTAACACCTTTTATTTTAAAAAATTGCAAACTAATCCATTTTACTTTAAATTTTGTAACACTTTCATAAAATTATCTTTTGTAAATGGTAGTCTCAATATTTTAGAATAAATATTTATACTTAAATTTATATTATTAGTTCTTAAAAATTCTTATTTTATTTATTTTGGTCATAAATAAAAGAAGTTAAAAATTAAGAGGATTACTTTACAAATAAAATAGTTCACCTCTATTTATAGAAGAAAAAATAGAGTTACTCTATAAATAGAGAAAAAAATAGCAATCTCTATTATAGAGGTGAAAATAGAGTACCATTGAAACAAAAATTACTCTATAATAGAATATAGAGGCAAAAGTAGAGTACCATTGCAGATGTTTTAACATGGGTATTTTACTTTTGAGTGCAACAAAATGCTCATCTTGATCTTGAAGTAAAAAGCCTAAAAGGTATTGAAATCTAAAAGATCACGTTTGTGAAACACACACTTCCTTCCTCAAATAGCGGATTCACAAGACCTTTTTGCTTTGGTTGGCAAGAAGATATTACAGATAATGCAATATACATTTAGAAACAAATCACTCCTTAATTAGCAACACGAACAACTTGTTTACCAATGTTTTTCCCAGAAAATAGCCCAACAAGTGCAGCAGGAGCGAGCTCGATTCCTTCAGACATATCTTCGATGTATACAATCTTCCCTTCCTTGTAATATCCCTTGACGTGTTCAAGAAACTGTGGGAAAATATGGAGGTAATCGCTCTGCAAGAACCCTTCTAATCTTACGCGTTTAGGGATCACGTTGTATAGGTTGTTGATTCCTTGTGATGAGCTTGAGAGGCTTTGCAAAGATACCATTCCGCAAAGCGCGATTCTCCCACGGACCTTCATGTTGAGGAGAGCTGCATCAAGCATGGATCCACCCACGTTGTCGAAGTAGATATTGATCCCCTCCGGGAAGTACCTGTTAGTAAGATAAAGAAACATTTCAGTCACGGTATGCACGATACTTATCTCATTCCGTAGAGCTAGCCACAAGAAATCACAGTAAGTGGCATAATCAGAGTATCTTACTATTACATTTATGGAAATTTTGTCTAGTGATTGTTTCTGCTTTTTCTTTGTCTAACTAGAGTGACACAGTGTTGATAAGATGTGTAAATAGAGTTGCAATGATGGTGAAATTAAGTTCCTTATGGCATAATTAAAAGCCTAGAGATACAAGCCATAATGACCTCAAGACAAGCATTACATCATAAGTGACCTTTTAACGAATCAAACAGGTTTCACGTTTCCCAAAACAATGATGGTATGCAGGAGAACGAACGAGTGAGACTATTAAGGTAATTGATCCGTTAGGTTGAATCTTGGAATTACCTCTTTAAAGCAGCATCAAGGTCAGCCTCTTCCTTGTAGTTAAAAGCTTCATCAAACCCATGCTTTTGTTTAAGAAGATCAACCTGAAATAATGTCCACAAAAAGTTACTTCACAAAGACAAGTCAAGTAACAAGAGTTCCTAATCATTAGTTTAGAGACTAGAGTAATAACAACCTTTTGCTTACTACCGGCACTCCCAACAACATAGCAGCCGTGTAACTTAGCAAGCTGTCCTACAAGTTGTCCAACTGCTCCTGATGCTGCAGAGACAAAAACGCTATCTCCTTTCTTAGGACAGCAAATCTCGTAAAACCCTGCATATGCTGTAAATCCAGCCATTCCTGTCAAAAGTGAGAAGAATCAGAGAAAAACAAACTATAGGGTCTGGTAATTGTGAGCTCAAACTGTTTAGATCAAACAGAAGATGGGGGATCATACATACCGAGAAGTCCAAGATGATAAGAAAGTGGAATATCTTCATCCAACTGAATCTTTCTCAACTGCAGGCTATCTGAACTACGAAGCAAACTGTATTCTTCCCAACCTATAATCCCAGAGACTATGTCGCCCGGCTTATAGTTAACATCATCAGAATCTATCACTCTTGCTAAACCAAACCCTTCGATACGCTGCATCAATATCACAAAAATATCAATACGCTTAATACAGAGTACATAACAAAGGAAAACTCAAGCCAAGAATCATCATCTAAAAGAGTCATCAAAGAACATAGAAAAAAGGGACCAAACAAACAAAACAAATCTCAAGATTCCTCAGCATATCTGTGAATTAATTTATCTACCGCACGAATACAATAATTACACATCCCTCTTCAATTATGAACAATTCACCAATCAAACAAGATAAATATCAAGACTTGGCAGCATTTCTATATACATTCACAAGTTCCGTCAAAACGTCGAACACTTGGTGTGCAAAAAACTCTCTATAGCACCTGTACAATGTTTACACACCCATCTTCAAAATTTGATTTTCCAAAGAACAAAAAACAATACCAAAAAATACCAATTGACACAAATGTAAAGTATGATAATGTTATATACTTGACCAGGAACAAAAGGCGGGAGGTAGGAATCGTGGAAGTCACGCATTCGACCTCTCATGTAAGGATCACAAGACAAGTAGAGATTTTGAACGAGGAAACAAGAAGACCCTTTTGGTGCTTTAAGCTCAATCGTCTCCCCAAGCTTCACTTCCATGTCTTCTTCTGTAGGAATACCATCTCATACTTCTTCAATATCACTTTCTTGTTTTGCACCATTTCAACTTGTTCCATTTTTGTTTCCAATCTGTGATAAAACATAAAAGAATGATGAGTAGCAAGTTTTCTTCCAAGTGATGATTTGGTTTTGGTTTTTTAGGGGAAAGAAAGAGTTTGGTAAAACGAGTGTTTCTCGTTGTGGCCGCGCGCTTAGTACAGTTGAAGTCATTCAATGTACACTCTACTAACAATAAGTGTACATTTTAGTCTTTGGAATGTTTAAATTCTGTGTAAAAATATATATATATATATATATATATATATATTTTCATCCCAGTTCATCGTATTTGGCTTCAATTTTTCACATAAATTAAAATTAATTTAATTTTATGGTTCTACTGATATATATATATATATATATATATATATATATATAGTTTTTTTTTCTTCTGTATTGTGACATGTTTGAATTTCTAATGTAAAGACTTTTTTTCACTCTATTTCATCATATTTTGCTTCTATATTTTCACATAAATTAATTTAATTTTATGATTCTTCTATATTTTTTTGTTTACTGTTACATGGTTTGAATTTCTAATGTAAAGATATATAATTTTTCATCCCATTTCGTCATATTTTGCTTCTATATTTTCACATAAATTGATTAATTTAATTTTATGATTATTTTTTTGTATTGTGACATGGTCTGAATTCCTAAAAACGGACACAGTTAGACATGACACAGTTATGAGTGAAACAATTTATACAAAGCATGTTGTAGGCATAGTTTTTGTGCTTACTTCCTTCATTATTAATCTTTTCATGATTGTTTTTGTCATTCTAGTCATTTTCTTAGACGAAAAAAGGCCTATAAAAAAGGACAACATTTCAACTCTTTGGTAGAAAAAACCAAAAACACATGAATGGTGGTGAGTGACAACTGATAAAGAAACGTCAACACAACTTATGGCCAATATATCTCCACTTTCTATCGCATAAAGTTTATTTTCAAACTAATCTAAATAAGCTACTCTATAAGTGGTATAGCAACGTTCACAAGTCACAACAAACTTATGTAAACTGTGAAAGTATAAAGCAAAAGACCAACGTTCACAAGTCACAACAAAATAATTAACAGTCCGAATGTTCTCAAATCCTCTCTATCTGGGAAAGGAAAATGGAGATATCAGTAGCGTCGATAACAGTTTCAATAGCCATAGCTGTTTTGTCGTGGTGGGTATGGAGAACTTTGAATTGGGTTTGGTTTAAACCTAAGATGCTTGAGAGTTACCTGAGAGGACAGGGTCTTGTCGGAACTTCTTACACGCCTCTTTTCGGCGACATAAAGAGGAGTTACAGCATGATGATGGAGGCTAAATCCAAACCCATCAAACTAACGGATAATATCACGCCACGTGTTGTGCCTTATCCCTTGCAAATGCTTAAGACTCACGGTAGGGGTTTTTTCTCTCTGTTTAGGACAAAACTATTCAAGAGTATGTGATCTAGAAAAGGTCTCAATTTTTGTATCCTCTTATGTGGCTGGAACAGGAAATACTTTCTTTACATGGCTTGGACCTATACCAGTCATCACTATAATGGATCCTGAGCTAATCAAGGAAGCGTTTAACAAAGTTTACGATTTCCCCAAGCCGCATACGTTCCCTTTGGTCAGACTGATAGCAACTGGACTTGCTGACTATGATGGTGAAAAATGGGCGAAACACCGAAGAGTCATCATTCCGGCTTTCAATCTTGAGAGAATCAAGGTTTAGGCTTTAGAATCAGTTTATCTTTTCTTTATGTATGTGTTTATTTGGCTCTGATTTGTGCCTTTTGCTTCTATGTATAGAATATGCTACCAGCGTTTCACCAGAGTTGCAATGAGGTTGTTGACGAATGGGATAAGTTAGTTTCCAATAAAGGGTTTCCATGTGAGGTGGATGTTTGGCCTTGGCTTGTGAATATGACTGTAGATGTGATCTCTCGTACTGCTTTTGGTAGCAGCTACAAAGAAGGACAGAGGATATTTGAGCTCTAGACAGAACTAGCTGAGCTCGTTCTACAAGCTATTCGGAAAGGTTCTGTCCCTGCATATAGGTAAATAAAGATAAAACTAGCTGAGCTCGTTCAACAAGCTATTAGGTGTTATGAACCATATTATCTGTTTTGTTTTGTTTTTTGCATAGTTATCTCCCAACGAAGCTTAATAGAAGGATGAAAGCATCATATAGAGAAATCGAAGTTATACTGAGAGGGATCATTAACAAAAGGGTAAGGGGGAGAGAAGCTGGGGAAGCACCAAATAACGATTTGTTGTGTATGCTTCTTGAATCAAGTATGGGTCAAGCGAACGGAAATGGATTGAGCATTGAGGAAGTAATAGAAGAGTGCAAGTTGTTTTATATCGCCGGGCAGGTGACAACCTCAATACTTCTGGTTTGGACAATGGTTATGTTAAGCCAACACCAAGACTGGCAGATACGTGCAAGAGAAGAAGTGAATCAAGTTTTGGGCGATAAAGAACCAGATACAGAAGGCCTTAACCAGCTCAAAGTTGTATGTAAAATCAAATTTAAAACGTATCAATACTTTGTTGTGTGTTGTTAACTTTTGCTGAATCATTTGATCCCTTGCAGATGAAAATGATATTATATGAAGTATTAAGGCTATATCCTCCAGTAGTTCAGCTGATGCGAGCTACTGACAAAGAGATGAAGCTAGGAGACTTGACACTACCAGTTGGGGTTCAGATTAGTCTACCTATTATGCTAGTCCAACGGGACACCGAACGGTGGGGCAACGATGCAGCAGAGTTCAAGCCCAAGAGGTTCAAAGACGGTCTTTCAAAGGCAACAAAATGCCAAGTCTCCTTCTTTGCCTTTGCGTGGGGACAAAGGATATGCATCGGCCAGAATTTTGCCCTGTTGGAGGCAAACATGGCAATGGATTTACCGACTGCAAAAACAGTCATTATACAATCGTTAAGTACTTAGTCACGACTGATTGGCGACTGACATACGTAGTCGCTAAACAATGCGTCGCTAAAAAAATCAGTCGCTAAAAAGTCTCTATGGAGCTACTAATTGGCGACTGATAATTGGGGTCGCTCTTCCCTCGCCAAACAGTCGCTAAAGTTGCGACTGAATTGCAACGCTTTAGCGACTGATATGGTTACTCATTTGCGACTGTTTGGGTACTGTTTTGTTTACGTTTTGGTGACTGTTTAATTATCATGTTTTTAAAAAAATTCTGGTAAAAATGAATTATTTGATTTTGTAATACCAAAACTGATTAAGAAAACATGTACTAAAACATAACAAACATGAAATTAAACAAATACACAAGTACCATGTTTTTACAAAAGTTGCAAAAGCTCCAAAAACATCCAAATATCCAAGAGTGTTGCAAATATTACATGAGGGAACCTAACTCTGAAAATCAGCAGGGTTTAGGTCATTGGTTTGAGACTCAGGGAAGGCGACATAGTTTGGGTTAGTCTTGAGAAAGCTCACCAAGCGTGAGATCTCTGCTTGTTGCTCAGATGCAACCCGCAAAGCCTCAGCTGCAACCCGTGAAGCCTTTGCATCACGCTCTGCTTGTAGAGCTGCTTGTTCCTCTATCTTGCGATTAGCGTCTTCAAGCTGTTGTTGTAGGGTTCTGAAAGTAGAAGAGCTTCCAGGGTACTTCCACTTCCCATTGATGTAACTTCCTAGGCTTCCAACTCCAAAGTATGTTCATCTATCATTTATGTAAGTAGACTCCATACACAAAACAGAGAGAAAAAGTTATTATAATTACTTAATAATGAAAAACTTAATAGCTTATTAGAAAGAAGAAAATTACCTGAAGAAATAGCTCATCATCCTCCTCATGAGATAGCTCTGATCGACGTGAAGTACCATCTGAAGACTCATCATTATCCTAAGCAGCCAA
>NC_025691.1:14235872-14239307 GCF_000633955.1 Camelina sativa
TTTTTGGTATGAGTCCTGAGAAAACCTTCAGGAATAGTTGGCGGTCTTCCCAATTCTACTTCCTGGAATGTTAGACAATGAAAAGGTTAGGAACCATTTGATGTCAAGTAATTAAACAATGAAAAGGTTATGATGTAACTCACCATCTCTTGTTCGATTTGTAAGTAAGACTTCGGCCCTGATACATGCTTGTGAGGGCCAAGACCATTACGGTCAGACATTCGAGCTGCTGAAGTGGTTGCACTCTTTTCCATGGCTTCTTCTGTGTTCCAATAGTCACACATTTCTTTCCAAAGAGTTCTCTCAATATACCTCGGTTTCCCTTCCTCTTGCTGAGCTGCTGCCTTGGAAACAATGTCTTTCATACGGTTTTGACAAATGCTATAGAACTTTGCTTGAACCACACCGGTTAGAGAGGGATCCCAGGTGTGTGTTTTCTACAAAAGAAGACTAGTGTTAGTGATAAAAAAAACCAAGAAAAAAGCTATAAATACAGAAATCAAATTGAAAAGAGTAGAAGTTTACCGCGAATTCCAAGAAGTAACCTTCTCTTCTTGCATTCGGAACACAACCCCAACTGTAATATGGACCATCAAACTTGTTTGTAAACACTTTTGTAATCTTTCGGGTAAGTGATGACGTGTCTTTACCAAACCTTCAAACAGAAACAAATCAGTAGTCAAATTCCAATCAAACACAAACAAATCGATCAATCCAAGTAAAATTCTAATCACAAACAAACACAATCAATCCAAAATTCTAATAATTCTAATCACAAACAATCACAAACAATCCAAAATACAAAATTATAATCCAAATTCTAATCACAAACAAACAAACACAATCGAATTCTAATCCAAACAAACAAACACAATCAAATTCTAATCCAAAATACAAAATTCTAATCCAAATTCTTACCAAGTGGTTCCACGCTCTAATGAGGGAGAGAGGACAGTGGTATACTTCTCACGGCCTGGTTGGACAAGCATGTCATGTAAAGAAGCGAGTACATCAGCTGGGAGATTTGATTCCCTTGCACCGTCATCCTCCGAATCAGCTTCTTCCTCATGTGAGTTTTGCGCTTGAGAACTGTGAAGCGATGCAGAAGCTGCTCGAGGTTGACCAGGTTGAGAAGAGAGTGGTCGATGAGACTGTCGAGGTAGAGGATACTCTCGTGGTAGCTTTGAGACTTGAGGAGACTGTCGATGATGATTCCTGACTGACGATTGAGGAGACTCTCGAAGTTGACTCGAGAATTCTGGTGGATTCGTCGCGGAGCTTGAGGAAAAGGACGCCTGGTTGGATCTTCGCCGGAAGGGGATGTTCCGGGAAAGCTCCTCGAGTGCTGGAACAGATTTGTCGGAGGTGGATAGTCTCGGTAAGAAGGTGTAGGTCTCGCTGGAGGCTGGAGGTTTGGGACAGGAGTTCCCTGAGAATCAGTCTCTGGAACTCGATGTTTTGCCGGCGTGAAGGTATACTGGGGAGGAAGATTGGCAGGTCTGTGATTTGCCGTTTGTGAGGTTCCAGAGGTTCGTTTAGAGGGGTTTCTTCTTCCTCCGCCTCTTTTCTTTACTCCAGCCATCAAGGGTTTACGGTTTCGTCGAGTGAGAGGAATTTAGATCTAGGGTTTTGAGATTTTGCGGTTTCGTCTCGAAGAAGAAGAAGAAGAAGAAGAAATGAGAAAAGATATGTTAGATTAGGGTTTGTTCGGGGAAGAAAACGAAAAATAATGGGTTTTCGTGTTTTGTTACGGCCCAAATTTTGTTAAGGCCCAAATTTATTAAAGCAGTCGCTAAATAGTAGCTCTTTAGTCGCAATCTTTTAGCGACTGTCAAACTGGTTTCCAAATTAGTCGCAAATTGGCGACTACACTATGACAATATGCATCAGTCTCCAATTAGCGTCTACTAGGCGACTGATTTATTTTAGTAGCCATTCAGTAGCTAAACAATCGCAATTCAGTTGCTAAATTTAGCAACTGTGTTTTTAATCGTAAATTGCAGTAACCAATTCCATATTTTCTTGTAGTGATATACTTGTGAATGTCCTTTATAATATGAGCACTGCAGCAATGATTCGTTTGCATATAAAGATTGAGCTCCTTTTTTTATTAATTACAAATCAGTAGGTACTACAACCACATGTTATGTACACATACACATAATCATTTACATTAATGGTTACAAAGTATATAAAAATAATGAATTTTGATACATATACAAATATATTATGTACAACTTACCAATGTCATGTTTTATTCTACAAATCTTGGTCTGAGCAAACGTATAGAGTTTCAGAGACATCCACTAGGTGAAACCAAACCAAGTTGCTTACCAGAAACATTTATGCAAGAAGTCTTTGCTGCTTCACCATTGTAAGTTAGATTAATCGCTTGCATTCGAATCCCAGTGCATGGTACTCGCTCACTACAATCCATCTTTATAGCAATCTTTGTGGCTGATGTTCCCATGATTCCGCTATATATTACATCGTTTATTTTGACTCCCGACTCCTGTAAAAAATTTTGTTTTCATATTTTAATTAAAGTTTCACTATCACTTTTTTTGCTAATTTTCTCGCATTTGTGATTTGGTAACAATCATCCTATATAAAAGTTACCAATCAAACTCATTATTTCTTAAAATCAGACAAAATTATTTGAGTTATAAATATGAAACGGACCTGAGAAGGGCAAGAAGAATCGCCTGGGCAATAGTTCTGGTCGATGACGATAGGATACGAAACGTTGACCATAAGAGCCCCTAAGAACCGAACCCTTTCCACGAACCCGTTGCTATATCGTGGCCACGACTTTATCCTTAGTCCATTGTCCGTTCGTACAAACACAGCCTTCTTCACAGTCTGTTTTCCACGCCTTGTTCCTCTATGGACTTCGCTAAGCTCCCAATGCTGATTCCATGTCCAGGACCACAAGTGATTCCATCTACCATCAGGTTCTTTGTACCCGGTCCGATCGAGATACAATCGTCTCCGGTTTTGATGGAAGCATTTCGGACCTCGATGTCGGTTGATAGCTGGATGTGAATGCCATCAGTGTTGGGGCTATCATCTGGTGCTATCATCCGGACATCTTCAATCCATATGTTTCTGCATCGGCTTATTGCTATGTGGAACAATTGGCTCTTCAATGACAATACTCCTTTGATCCTCACGTTGTATGAGTCCATGAATCTCAATGTCTACATTAAATAGCCTTTATTAAATCTTGATTGCTAGTTGGCAAAAAAAAAAAAAAATCTTGATTGCTTATTTGCGTTTGTGTTCTTTTGTGATTAATAAAAAATTAAAATTTATATTTTCGTAAACAAATTTTTTGTTTTCATACAATTTCAAGCAAATGCATAAATTATTGGGACATGTAGCCTCGTAGTTGTAATAGTGTTGTCTATTTGTCATCGGTAAAATTCAATTCCG
>NC_025691.1:14239679-14246072 GCF_000633955.1 Camelina sativa
TTAACACATACCGTTGCACCTTCAGGGCAGTTGTAACCATTGGCTTTGCAGCTCCACAAGGTTGATCCCTTAGCATCAAAAGAACCACCAAGAACCGTAACATTGTGAACACCAATAAAACTAAACCAGTTTTCTCTTTTCCCAAGCAATCTGTAGTCTTGCGGACCAATTAAAGTTCCGTCAATCCTTAATGTTATCTCGCGGCTTTTACAACTTTCTCCTTCAAACCGAACCTCTCCGCTAACCAAATACCTTCCTTTAGGTACGTAAATCACGACCGAGTCTGCCACTTCACACGCGGCATCCCATGCATCCGAAAAGGCTTTTACCGAGTCTACCACTCCGTTTGGTTTTGCGCCATAGCTCAGAACGTTAAGACTTGTTCTTGCGTCAGACTGACCAAAGTGGGACATAATGATTGTTGTAACGATGCTAAAGACCTGAACAAAGCTTAGAGAGAATGTCATATTTTGTGTTTCTTTTTTTTTTAATGGAAGGATTTTATAAAGTTTAAGATTATTGTATTTTCTGATGAAAATGTAAGTGTGCAAGTGTGTATATATATAAGTATGCTAGGGTCTTGGATAAAGAGAAGAAGGATTCTATGTGGTTTAAGAATCAAAGTATGAAGCAAACGGCGGGCGTCACCATAGATATCTCTCAAGGTATTTGAAAACGAGTTGCTTGATTTCCAAGTAGTTTTTGGAGCCTCGGTACGTAACGTTGAATAATCATTCTATCTATTATTGTAAGTCAAGTAATTATCAAGTGATCCTGAGCTTTAGTCGCTTTTTATAATGGTAATTACATTAAAAAAAACTCCAATCATGATCGTTAGTTAATTTAGTTATCATGTCATTTAAAATCAATGAAAATAGCCTCGAGTCCGATTTACAATTCATAAAACCTTCCGGCTAAGCTATTTCCAGCTCCAAACCAAATTTTGATTAATAATTATGTCCTATAGATCAGATTTTGGTTTGAAACTAGAGATTGTTTAGGTTGGCAAATGAAAAAAAAAATTATCAAAGTGTAATTCAGACTCAAAGCTATTTTTTTTAAATGACATTATAAACAAATGATATAACGACGATGATCGTAATAGTAAAAACATTAGAAAAAGCGATTAATGTTGAAGGATCATTTGATAGTTACTTGACATATAATAGAAAATACATTAATTTTTAAAATAAATATATAATGCGAGATTTTAATAATTTATTAATTTATAACGATATGAATTCATCAAATATACAAAATTTTAAAAGTTGGTTAATTATGGTAAAAAGATTGACCATCATTTTCACTAATCATGTAATGGTATTGTTTTAGATGATATCAATTCTGAAACTTCATATGGATAAATAATTTGCATGAAGATACAATAAATTTTTCGTACAAAATTTGTTATTGTGTTGCATATTAAGAATTTAGATGCATTATCTTGTGAAATGACATTCATAAACTAGATATGGAATTTTTCTCTTATAAGTCAAACTCTTGATGTCGTGAACATGAACACAGCTGATGTCTTGAACCTGAACACAACGCTACTACCATCCTTGAAATTTGTATGACATTCAGAAAATACATAAGATCATTGCTATTATTTTTCTAGTGTACATACACATTTCTGGTAATGAACATCTTGCTTTAATGTATACTTTAAAACTGAATATGAGGACTAGAAAAGCTTATATTTCAATTGTGTTTTAAAAGACATATTTTTGTACTAATTGTAAAGAATCGTTGAAAAAAGAAAAAAAAACACTCTTTCAATTATGAGTTTTAAGACATTACAACAAAACGGATCCACCGGTTATGAAAGATAATCAGAAAATGATACATACTAACGATCTGAATGGTTAGACACCACTTCATATCCTACTAATCAATGGGGATCGAAAAGTCTAAGTTCTTATCACACATTGACGAAGCATATGGATGATTTAAATCATATGTAACTACAAGATGATATTGGTCAGATGTGATAAAAAAGAAGACATATATTTCATCCTACATCTTGTGACCAAATGCTGTCATGATTCGCAAAATGTATCTATATGGATACTAAGGGTACTTTTAAGAAAAATAGAAAATCAAGACAAAAATAAAGGATAACTCATTTTGCTTTAGTAGTAGGTTATTAGATAACTCATCGGTCACGAAGAAAACAGAAATATATGTCGAATATTAGATAACCATATATGCATGGTGGGTGATTCATGGAATAAAACTTTATTAAATTTCATATGGCTTGCAAAATTCAACGATCATTGTTTGTTTAAACTTATCGTATACTATTGGAAACTCCTTATTCGGTTTTTGTTCTTTTCAGTAGACCTATATATCATACATGCTTAGTGGAATATTAAGCATCGCATTGCTTATTAAATCAAAGAACAAAACTTATAAATTAATTCTATCGTTTAAAGTCATATATGGACCCAAAAATCCCTCGATTTGGCTTCTATTTTAACTCTCGCTCTGTAATCTGTATGACTTAATTACAAATTTAAATATCATTTTATGTGTTCACATTAAGCATAATTGCTTATTGAGAGAGAATACTTGCTTACTTAGTACTTCATTTACAGGTTGTTCACATTAAGCACAATTGTTTAAACTTACACAGCTCTATATAAAGTAAGAAAACGAAGGCACTAAAATTAAATTGGGTTTTTAGCACTCACATACATTTTGAGGTAAACTTCTTTCACAAAAACCCACTTTCCTTCCTCTCTATACTTTTCTAAGTTTGTTGCTTACGTATCCATGTTTCTTTTACAATTTTGTTCTCATAAGAAGAAAATGTAAATGGTAAGTTAAAACTTATCATTAGTTTATGTTGGTTTCCTCCCCCTTTTTTTTTTTTCTTTCTTTCTTTCTTTCTTTCTTTCTTATCATTTGTTTAGTTATTATCAATAAATTATATAAATTTTTTGTACAATAGATTATGATTATATTTTTTCTACATTTTAAGATGCATTTTGCTATATTTTAAGTAAATAAATTATATATTATCCATTTTTAGCTGAACAATTGTTCATGGATAAGTGGATGGTAAATTATGGTATAGCTAGTTTGTGGATACTTACTTATGTTTGACTTTGAACATTTAAAAAACATATGAAAACCTAATTAATTAAAAAGTTTGTGATTTGGTAAATTAGTTATGAATAACTAAATTTCAAAAAAATAATATAATTGTTGAAGGTTAATAATGAAATTTATTAACAAGTTTGTTGCATGTTCAAACATCACCATAGTTTAGGGTTTAGAGTTTGGAGGTTATATAGATTAAGTGTCTATGTTTTGAGTTCAGGTTGTATTGTGTAAGGTTCAAGGTGTAGGATTTAGGGGTTAAGGTTAAAATTTTAGGGTTTAGATATTAGAGCTTATATGGATGATGTGTCTATATTTTTAGTTCATGGTTTAGAATTTAGGGTTCAAGATGTAGGGTTTAGGGTTTAGGATTTAAAATTTAGGGTATAAGGTTTAGGGTTTAGGTTTTTGGGCTTATATGGATTCAATGTCTATGTGGTGTTATGGTTACGAGCTAGGGATATATCTAACCAAATTTTAGTGGTGAGAGGGTGGATGGGCTTTAAAGTAAACCCTAAACATGAGGATGTTTTAGGTTTTAGAGTTTAGGGTTTAGGATACAACAATAACATCAAATCCATATATTCATAGTTATGTGGATACCAATAGAATTTGTGTATTCTCTAGAGATTTAGGGTTTAAGATACAACGACAATATCAAATCCATATATTTGTGGTCATGTGGATACCAATAGAATTTCTGGGTCTATGGTTTAGGATACAACGATAATATGAAATCCATATATTTGTGGTCATGTGAATACCCATAGAATTTGTGGATTCTAGAGATTTAGGGTTTAAGATTCAACGAAGATATCAAATCCATATATTCTTGGTCATGTGGATACCAATAGAATTTTTGGGTTCTAGAGATTTATGGATTAGGATACAACGACAATATCAAATCCATATATTCGTGGTCATGTGGATACCCATATAATTTGTGGATTCTAGAGATTTAGGGTTTATGATACAACAACAACATCAAATCCATATATTCATGGTCAGGTGGATACCAATAAAATTTGTGGTACTAGTAACATATGACCATAAATGTGGGTATTAGTAACACATCAAAGTTTGTTATCAAATCCATAACACATGACCGTAAATATGGTACTAGCAACACATCAAATCCATATATTCGTAGTCATATGGATACCAACCGAATTTGCGGGTTCTAGAGATTTAGGGTTTAGGACACAACGACAACATCAAATCCATATATTCATGGTCATGTGGATACTCAATAGAATTTGTGGGTACTGGTAACAAATCAAAGTTCTTTAAAACTTATCCAAATAGATAACTATTTATGAATGCAATATTTTGTTAATTCATTATGCATCTAATTTAAGCTTAAAGTTTGTGTACAAACAGTCTATTTCATATTGAAAATTTAGTTAAATAAATTCATTAATTTCTAATTTATTTAATTAATTTAGTTTGGACTTAGAAATTGTTGATTTGACTATGAACACCAATTCAATTGTATTTTATTTAGATTAGACTCATAAATTATTTTATTTTTTCTTGTGGAAAGAAAAAAATATTGAAAGATGCAAAAAATATTTATTTACAAGTTACTTAATTCTTTTTGTTTGTCGACAACTAAAGTTACTAAACTTAAAATATAGTAATAAAAATGAAAAATAAATGGTGAAAAATAAAACTATTAAAAGAGAAAGAGAAAATAGATAGAAAAATGAGAAGGAAAAAAAATGTAAAAAGAGAAAGTTAGTTTAGTTGGAGGATGCAAGTTGTAATTTGACATAAGAAAAGTATAGAGATAGTAGAAAGTGGGTGCAAGAGTGAATACTTTAGGGAAAAGTGTGTGTAAATGCAAAATTCCCAATGAAATTTTAATCAAAAGTTTCGTTTACACGTACATAGTAGAAGTATCAGAATGCTTATTGAGAGAGAATTACAGAAGCAATGAGGTTACATTATACAAATACATTACTTATACAGAGAAATAATATAACACTTGGTAGACCATATCCCCTGCATTACATAATTAGCCTCTTAAAACAAAAAAAAACGTAAGAAGCTAATCTCAGTTTTTCCTCTTTTCACACAAATTTTCCCATTAAAACACACGAAAACGAGTTACGAATTACTTTGGAGGTTTCGATTCTCCTTCTCTTGATCTCACTGTACACTTTGAATTGGATCTATGGACTGTGCAAGTTCCTTAGCTGCTCAACCACATCTAGAGTGTTGCTTAGTTGTTGATAATCGGAGCGATGGAGAGCGTTTATTTGTCCCGAGGATTTAGGTCTATCGTCATCATATTTTTTCTTTCCACGAGGGCAGTGACGCACACGGATTTTATGGTTTCTCGTCACAGTCGAGAACCTTCCATGTACTACTAGGACCAATATAACTTCCTCGTCTCTTGTGTCTTCACACCAAGAATTCTGAGCAACACCGTCCACAAATTCTTCTACTGTTGGGAAGTCTTCGAGATGGACTGAAACCTCGGCTATTTGGTTTGGCTTGATTGTTCCAGTTCCTGGGGATACCTGTTTAAGAAAACAAAATTATTTAGTGAAATCGATTCCAAAGGATATTCTCAAGAACCACGACATGATATATGCAAAGGCAGACATATGAGGTTTAAGGTTTAAGAATTGAAACTTATATGGCATTACTAAGGAGTTTTCATTCCCGGGTAAACAAAACCAATCCGAACCAAAACCAAAGAGCCTTAATTGGTGGGTTAGAACTTTATAATAAAGCTTAATCTAAAACCACAGACCACACCAAATTTACCCATACAAGATTATGTTTTACTCTGGCAACTATTTTCTAAAACCAAAAACCCAACAAACCCGAACAGAATCCCATATTCAACCACCCTGAGGCATTACACCAATAACACACATCCTCTCTGCCCAACCTGATTAAGGCCAAAATGTACCATATCTGCAACTATGATGTGTATCATTACGGTAACTACTTACGAATTTAACTTTTTTTGAGTTTTTAGAAATCAAAACAACAAGCTCACGTTTCTGCTTAGTTACTTCTCTCGGACACGCCAGTTAAGAAAAAAAAACAGTAAGACAGGACAGTGAGAAGCCAGGCTGCAAGCGTAGAAGAACAACTAACCTCCAGCCACTGGGGAAACCCGAAAGAACCTCTTGCTCGGTGATCGTGTGCCTGACCGTCCTCCTCAATCTTGGCTTGGCCTTCACAAATTATTTGAAAGAAAGCGATGTTCTTCTCACTCTTATTTGTAATACGCAGAATAGTTGAATCCTGATTTTGGAGAATTATATTATT
>NC_025691.1:14246596-14258462 GCF_000633955.1 Camelina sativa
AACCTCCAGCCACTGGGGAAACCCGAAAGAACCTCTTGCTCGGTGATCGTGTGCCTGACCGTCCTCCTCAATCTTGGCTTGGCCTTCACAAATTATTTGAAAGAAAGCGATGTTCTTCTCACTCTTATTTGTAATACGCAGAATAGTTGAATCCTGATTTTGGAGAATTATATTATTGGTGCTGACAATTGTCTCTGGAACCTTGCTTAACTCTCCAAGCATGACCTTGATTTTCTTATTCGAGTTTATGATGTTTCCAAATTCTTGTCTCCTAACTGATTCATCGACCCTCGCAATCTTGACACTAAATACACAACGAACAGGCTTGTGGTCACTGTCTGTCACATCCATGCAGGCATCATACCTTACAAAAAAAAGAAAAGAATTGTGAGTCTTAATCCTTTCTCAATAAAAGGGTTATGACTATACTGTATAAGTTATAAAGTATCACATGAAAGCATGATTTACTCAAATCTGTGTCTCACGGACTCTACACCTAAGTCTCTGTGATTATAAAGTAACATTAATGTCCGAGCAAAGAAGCATTTAAACTGATAAGAAAGAACATCTAATAAATGCCATGTTTCTTCGCCTTAGTGACTCATGTAAGATAGAAGTCGTATACATTCTGTCGATACATACAAAGAAAAATGCAAGTCACAAAATGTTCCGATTAGGAGTCATCATAGGCAGATCAAGCTTCAGAGAACATATGAATAGTTTAAGAAGCTACAACCCGTAAATCAGTTGAGGAATGACACACTCTTCAAAATCTACTGATCAAATAAAACCGATGTATTAGTAATGTGAGCTGTCTCTAGTATGCTTTCTATATTTAACTTACAGGAAACTTACTGAACATTTCCAAGAAAAAAAAAAACAGGAGGCTTACTGTGATACAGAAGACACCACTGGACAATCCAGACTGCACTCAGCTCCCAAATGTTTCTTGTTATCGCGATATAGAATCCTGTCACACCAGGCAGGAATCCGCTTCTTTTCCCCTGAATCATATCCTGCAGAAACATAGCTTCAATCGTCAAATATGGTTTCAGCAACTAAATGCCCTTAAAATCCCAAAAACCCTGAGTATAGTAATCACAGATCTAGCATCTCCCAGTACCCATTGACAAGAACCCCAAGACCATATCATAGAACCCAGCAGAACTTGGCTCCCATCAAATGAAAGAAAATGTGTTAACATATTATTTGCAGTATTTCTCAGTAAGTACTTACAGAAATCCACACAATTGTATCTACCAAGCTAGCAGAGAATACTTGGACGTTCACATTTCATAACGCTTTCAATTTTACTCCCTATTTTTTGGAGATTTATAACAGGGAAATGGTGTCAATTTGAACACTACCAGATGCAACGAAGGGTAAGCAAGTCACTGACCTGCTAGACCAGCTTGGTGCCTTTCAAACTTGTATGTTGGAGGGAATGTGATAATTGCTTCGCGCATCCCTTGAAAAACATTCCCAGCTTCCATTTCAGCATGGAGCTGATCTTTTTCTCTTAGCCAATCAAAGCATCTTTGCGAAATGAAATCCCTTGTTTCATCATAAGTTATATCATCCAAACGGTAATTAAAATCTCCAAGAAATATGACCATGTCTGCCTCGGATAATTCAGGCCTTGCTTCAACTGTGTTGACACCCACAGCCTGTGAAAATACAGCTCTTAGACTATTTAAATGAACTGCATATTAATCTCTGAAGAAGAATGAGAGTAACTATTCTAATTAAAGGAAATACATACATTGCCACCGCGAGGCACTGAAACACCAAATGACGCAGTAGCTGCAATGGAGGAGACCAATAACAAGAGTGACCAATGAATAGGCAAAAAGTAATAAGCTGAGCAGGCAACACAGCATGATAGAAATAAATTTCGCAGCATACCAACTCCCGTAGTGAGCGAAGTAGACTGCCTTGAGAAGGTCATTGTTCGATAAACATGGTCGAAGTCAGCATTTCGCCGGCTAACCGCTTCTAGATGTGCAGCAAAATGACAATTTACAAAGCACAGTACTCGATCATACATTCTGAGTCGCACACCTACAGCACCCTAATTTGAAAAAAAAACAAAAATTCGATCATAATAGAGATAAAATGACAAAAATGGAAAAGGGACCAAAACCATTTAAGTAAACATCAGATAATGTTTAAAATAATCCATTGTTTCCCTTTTATAACATCTTTCTTATTGTTGATAATATTTGTGATCATCTTTCACAAATATGACGCGATACCTTATTGCCAATCGCTCGTCCAAAGCCACAAGGAACCGCAGCAGCATCAACATCTCCCACGTGAGGTTTAAGGTCATGTCTAACCCTGAGAAAATTATTTACTCTGTAAGAATTTATCACATTCATCCAGTACTAACAAAAAGGAAATTGGTAAGACATAGTCCCCAGAGAGAAAGCATGCAGGATAAGTAACACCAAAATCATTATTCTCTTTCCATAGAGTAAATAACATACAAAGAAATCTGAAAGAAAGAAATATCATTCATACTATCAATTTGTTACTATGCTGTTGTATAAAATTGATCGTGGAGATTATTCAAATAAGGATGAAAGCGAACCAAGAGCACATATAGGAGTATGCTTCAACAATAAATATAATTTGTCACAATATGACAACTGATGCTTGCAATAACTGAACAGAAAAAGAGTTTCACTAAAACAAAATACTAACCATACACAAATGAGTAACCCTGCCAGCTGCCTAGACCCAACACGAACAAAAGATGATCCTTCATCCAAAGTTTTGCCGATCATATCCAGCCACCACTGACCAAGTGGACTACCCTCAAGTCCCACCTGCATTCGGGGAAATGGAGTAAACCTGAGGCGCAAATTCCAGATAGGCTCATAGCTTTTCAATTATAAGAATTAGCCCCCTAAGATTTTGTAACCAGAAAGAGAATGAAAAAAGGATGGGTGTGTGTGGCGTCGAGTATTACGCACAACAGAGACCAATCAATTAGGGGAGTTAATCCAATTATTTTCATGCTGTGCATTCTTTTCTAAAGAAAGTCATTTTAGAACTTCAATAGCATTGATAGTGGCGAGGATAGTGTGGCATATGCCTTAAAAATTACACTTTTCCTGCTTAATAGTAGGAAAAAGAAAGCTTACTGTTTCTTTTGCTGCAGACATTGCAAGAACTCCTGCTCCCATTTCAACTTCTTGCAGTCCAACAACTACAACCTCAACTCCAGTAGCAGCACAGCCTAGCCAAGATACAAGTGAGTCAGTCGATGCTCTCCCCTCTCCAACATTCCATGTGCCAGCTAATATTTTCAGATTCTCTATCCTTGAATACAAAAAATCTTTCCCAGCCAACTCAGCTCGCAATACATTGTCAAGGGGCCCTGGAGAAGTAACATTCCATCCACGAATACCTCCATGATTTGCAAGGGTAAATAGATAACCGCCCCCGATAGCCATTTTTATCACAGGACCACTATGAGCTAC
Source organism: Camelina sativa (assembly GCF_000633955.1). Taxonomy (NCBI): domain Eukaryota; kingdom Viridiplantae; phylum Streptophyta; class Magnoliopsida; order Brassicales; family Brassicaceae; genus Camelina; species Camelina sativa. Next base: position 14,250,085 of record NC_025691.1, read on the forward strand.
CCATCCTCCAAGGAGCTTTCCCTCAAGGTCCAATACCTGAACAGTGCCGTTGGAATAACCAACCCATATTCGAGAACAAAAAGTGAACATGCAGAGAATACCAGAGGACTGGTATGAGTACTCTTGCAAACAATTACCATTTCCATCCCATCGCATAAGTACGCCATTTGAACTTCCTGTCCAAATCAGTCCATCAACTGATATGACAAGAGCCTCAGTTTTCCTACTATCATCACAAAACCCTCCTTTCGTTGCAGCACGACGAACAGCATCAGCTGCTCCCATAAGGGCATTACGAGACCTTTGAAAGAAACCAAGAGAAGATTGAGCTTTCTCTTTCTTTGAAGCAGTTATCTTCATCTTCCCCTCTTCTTCAGTCCCAAAATCAGGATATATAGAATTGTCAGTTCGCTCGAGCTGCCCGTCAATACTGAATACTTTGATTAAATCCCTTGTGCGAGCATCCCTGCCATGGAATAAACAAAAAGAAAGCACTAAGCTATACACATAAACTTAAACGGTGTGCCAGCAATTGAAAAACAAAGACGGTAATTAGGCAAGCAATATTGTAGACAAAATTCAATAATTCCCATTAAGACTATTTCGGATAGTGCTGGTATATTCTTGATGGTCTATCCGAATCAGAAAGGGTGATATATAAGAAAATCAGACAAAATTAAGTCTCCACTTTACCACAAAGCAAATGTCAGGGGACTAGCACTCCATATTCTTGCCCTTTTATGATCAGATACGAGGACTGTAACATCTGCCGTTAATGTATTAGCAAATCCATTGGCCGAAACCTGGTTCCTAGGGTCAATATATGATCTCTCTACTGATAACGCAGCCATGTGCCTCACTTCCATCTTCAAAGAAAGAGACTTCCCAAGAGCGTCGTCCCAGGGCCAAACTTTAAGAGCACCTCCCTCCGACCCAGACCATATATCTCCTAGATAATTGATAACAAAAGTTGTGTTAATATAGCTCCAACNAGAAAGTCATTTTAGAACTTCAATAGCATTGATAGTGGCGAGGATAGTGTGGCATATGCCTTAAAAAAATACACTTTTCCTGCTTAATAGTAGGAAAAAGAAAGCTTACTGTTTCTTTTGCTGCAGACATTGCTAGAACTCCTGCTCCCATTTCAACTTCTTGCAGTCCAACAACTACAACCTCAACTCCAGTAGCAGCACAGCCTAGCCAAGATACAAGTGAGTCAGTCGATGCTCTCCCCTCTCCAACATTCCATGTGCCAGCTAATATTTTCAGATTCTCTATCCTTGAATACAAAAATTCTTTCCCAGCCAACTCAGCTCGCAAGACATTGTCAAGGGGCCCTGGAGAAGTAACATTCCATCCACGAATACCTCCATGATTTGCAAGGGTAAATAGATAACCGCCCCCGATAGCCATTTTTATCACAGGACCACTATGAGCTACCCATCCTCCAAGGAGCTTTCCCTCAAGGTCCAATACCTGAACAGTGCCGTTGGAATAACCAACCCATATTCGAGAACAAAAAGTGAACATGCAGAGAATACCAGAGGACTGGTATGAGTACTCTTGCAAACAATTACCATTTCCATCCCATCGCATAAGTACACCATTTGAACTTCCTGTCCAAATCAGTCCATCAACTGATATGACAAGAGCCTCAGTTTTCCTACTATCATCACAAAACCCTCCTTTCGTTGCAGCACGACGAACAGCATCAGCTGCTCCCATAAGGGCATTACGAGACCTTTGAAAGAAACCAAGAGAAGATTGAGCTTTCTCTTTCTTTGAAGCAGTTATCTTCATCTTCCCCTCTTCTTCAGTCCCAAAATCAGGATATATAGAATTGTCAGTTCGCTCAAGCTGACCGTCAATACTGAATACTTTGATTAAATCCCTTGTGCGAGCATCCCTGCCATGGAATAAACAAAAAGAAAGCACTAAGCTATACACATAAACTTAAACGGTGTGCCAGCAATTGAAAAACAAAGACGGTAATTAGGCAAGCAATATTGTAGACAAAATTCAATAATTCCCATTAAGACTATTTCGGATAGTGCTGGTATATTCTTGATGGTCTATCCGAATCAGAAAGGGTGATATATAAGAAAATCAGACAAAATTAAGTCTCCACTTTACCACAAAGCAAATGTCAGGGGACTAGCACTCCATATTCTTGCCCTTTTATGATCAGATACGAGGACTGTAACATCTGCCGTTAATGTATTAGCAAATCCATTGGCCGAAACCTGGTTCCTAGGGTCAATATATGATCTCTCTACTGATAACGCAGCCATGTGCCTCACTTCCATCTTCAAAGAAAGAGACTTCCCAAGAGCGTCGTCCCAGGGCCAAACTTTAAGAGCACCTCCCTCCGACCCAGACCATATATCTCCTAGATAATTGATAACAAAAGTTGTGTTAATATAGCTCCAACTTTGACCAAAGAGAATGAAATAGAGATGTCAATAGCGATAGGCAGTTAAACGCTAAAGAAAACCAATTTTTTTCCTCAACAGGAAAGTAGCTACTACTGGACGCTGGAATGAAGAAAAAAAAATAATGTCCAGCGGCATAGAAGGTAATTACAAGAAGGATTGTTTTGTGACTCTACAAGCTATTTCTAATTTACAAATACTACTATTACATGAGCCATCATATCTGGTGGAACTAGAAAAGCCTATATATGCGTTAGTCACTATAACAATCAGAACTCGGCAACCAAAAATTATCAAGATTACTAACTTTGGTCCTCAACCCAAAACTGCCCCAATAAGATACTCTGATGTGAACATCAGAAATCTTTCTCCTTTCACCTTAAAAACTACTCGTAATCACAAAAATTCTAATAGCTAAACTGAGTAGACAAGTAAAATTAGAAACTTACAATAAAAACACACTCACCATAAGCCGAGATGGCAATGGAGAGAACAGGACCACGATGAGCTTGCCACGACAAAGCTTCTTCAATACCATGATCACCTCTCAGTCTCCAACATTTAATCCTCCCATCTCTATGCCCACTCCAAACTACTCTACTACCTTCATCACCAATCATACAAACAACCGCAGACCCAATCTCATTCCCCAAACTCTCCTTATACGGCGCCGTATCCTCTACCTCTAATCCCCTCCCACTTCCATACAATTCCCTAAACTCCCAAACTCTCAAAGCACCATCCTCACCTCCAGTCCATAATTGTCTCTGTGTACTCGTCATCGTCCTCAAGAACCTCCCAATTTGAGTTTCCCTAAGTGGATGAGGTCTCACATCAAGACTCGGCGGCCGATTCGGATGAACCGCCGACCTAATCGGAACCTTAAAGATCCCAGATTCACCACACTTACCAACAAACTCCGGTAAAGAATCAGACCTATCCGTACCATTCCTATCACCGATCCCGTCGGAATTACCGTCCTCGCCGAGTCTCCGGTCTAGAAATCGGATCATGTAATCGATTCGTTTGTTGCTGTCGTCAACGGAAGGCTGAGAGGAGTCCACATCGTCGCCGGAGGAAGAAGAGGAGTAAGCTGAACGGTTGAAAAGCGTGGACGGAGTCGCGGCGGAGAAGGTGGATTCGTAAGGAGGTGCGAAGAAGGAGAAAACATCATCGTCTTGATTGGTTTGACGATCTTCCATGAGTATGATGGACTTGAAGTTTTTTTACTTGGAGCAGAGAGACGACGAGTTTTTCGGTATTAAGCCTCTGATATTTTTTTTTTTTTTTCTTGAGGCTAAATCGAAGAAATGCTTGAAACGTGCTGTTTCGGACCTCTGGTTTTTTTTTTTTTCTCTAGACGTTCAAAATTTTATTTACTCTTTATGACTGCACATTTTATGCCAATAGTACAGTACAACTGTAAAAACTTTACTGTCTGCTTTATTTTTTAATTTATGACTGTAAGGGTTTTGGTTTTAACTTTTAACTAAGCTAAGCGGATATGATTTTATTTTTGTCATCTGAAAGTTTATTTATGAACTAGTGTTGGTACTAAGGACGAAATACACGCTAGTCTCAAGAAGCAAGATCTTGTACAATTTAGTCTTAATCAAACAGAGCCCATAATTCTCTCTGTGTACTCGTATGTTTGTCTTTGAAGGTATTTAAATCATCATACCTTCGTATGTTTAAACCGAGTTGTTTACATAACAGTCCAAGCGTCTTAAATAGCCAACATTCGGTCCGGTATTATTGAGTGCCCTACGCACAATTCGGTTTAGATGCGTTAGAACAATTTTTTTTTACCTTTTATGTTAAAAAAAAGACTATGGACCTCTTTTTATTAGATTCACACTGAAAGTTAAAAATTTTGATCCAAAATTCATACTAAAATCTGGATTTTCAAGTAAAAATCTATTTATTTTTTTATAAAATTGAACATTTTTCTACAGATTTACTTAGATAAAACTTCCAAAAAAAGCTTTAATTATTAAAGAATAAAGGAAAAAAAATTTGGGACCCTAAGCTTTCGCTTGGGTTGCTTCCTCTCCCGGCCGACCCTGCCAACATTCGATCAGGTACATAATGTTCAAAGAATCTAAGTTATGGGATATAAATACAAGTAGATGGGATGGGAATCAAGTAAGATGTTCATCGAAAAGAATATAAACTATTTTCTTCGGCTTAAACATTAAAGTATCAACTAATCTTTAAGGTACTCATGTGAGGATTTTTGTAACGACTGCCTTCGGGTATCCAAATGGTACCACGGACATAGGACCAGACACGTTACGCACAAAGTACGTGCGTCGTTCCGAGAGCGGTATGTATGTGGTATGTACGCGGTTCGAGTAGCAGTATGTACGCTGTGAACGGTGGTACCGTCAGCGATTGACGATGCGTCCGTCAGTGACTGACGATGAACCCAATAGGCTATGTGAATCCGAATGAAGCCAAGAAATGGAAATGGAGAGTTTGAGACTACTGAAGTGACGGTAGTGAACAGATGTTGGAATTGAAGAAAAGGAATCCAAATGAAAATGGAATAGTGAAGTAACTAGTGAGAGTGACAGTGGAATGGGACTGTTGGATAGTACAGAGTCATTGGTGAACAATGGACTGGACCGATGGGACAAGGGTAATGCGGTTATGACCATGGGCCGATGGAACTCGGAATCCTTGCGAAGGAATTAGACTGACTCACATATATGGAAACTCGAGAAAAATGGAAACTCGCGGAAAATGCAATATGGGTAGGATAAGGATAGTTGCGAAAGAAAAGGGAACTTGGGGCGCGATAAGGCTTATCATTTTGGGGAAGTCCAAGGCGGTTTAGTCGACCCTCTATAAAGATAGACAACCCTAAGCTCTCTCTTGAGAGAGAGAGAGAGAGAGAGAGAGAGAGAGCATAGACCGAGTTTCCTAAGAGCCATCGAGAATCTGAGAGTCATGAGAGATCGGTAAGTGATCGTCTAACCTAGTCCATCGATAGTATTAACGGTTTATCATTGGATGGTAACGATGACCCACTACAACAAAACATGATGTTTTCCTACGAGATTAGATTCCAAAAGTTTTGGAAGGAAAAGTTTCCTACCAAACAACTTCACGTTTGTGACCAAATAAAATAATGGAAGGAAATTATAAGTGAAAATCCTACCAAAAAGCATATGATAAAACTGTAGGATAATTCCTTCCAAACTCCTTCGCATTTTACTCTGAAGGAAATTTAGAAGGAAAAAAGCAGGAATATCAAAGGAAGAGAAGCGCGAATGAAACAAGTAGGAAGTTTAAAGAAAAAACAGTGTTGTGGGCTTTTGGAAGGAAATTTTCCTTCTACTTGCCTTCGACAGTTATATAGTAGAAAATATTTGTAGGAAATTGGAAAATAAAAAAATATGTCGGCACGTAAAAACAAGTAGGATATAAATTGGGAAAAATATTTTGATGTTAGCACGTAAAAACAAGTGTGATATAAAGACGTTGAGTACTGGTGGGTGAAATAGTAAACATTTTGGTAGGAAATAAGAAGGAATAAGATCTTTACTTCCCCACATATATCATGTAGTTCCCTATTAATCATTTCGTATCTAGAATCACAAAAAAAAGGATTACGATTCAAACAAAAAAACTCTTGTTGTTATAAAAGTAGCTTATAACAAAGAAAAAACATGAATAATTTTCGCTCATGGTTGGATATGGAAAGGTATGCGAAAGGCTATCCGAACGGGGTGCTGACGAGGGAATATGCAGCAGGACTCACCGAATTCATTAACGTCGCTTTGAATCAAGAAAGCTGTTTAAGAAGTGGTAAGATGTTTTGCCCTTGTCCATCTTGTAACAACAATAACTTCATCGACAAGGATTTAGTTTGGGGACATATTTATAGAGATGGAATTATGTCAAGTTACAAAGTATGGTTTTATCATGGGGAAAATGATGCATACCATGTGGGTAGTACTAGTGGAAATGTTTCGGAGAGGGTTGAAGAATCTAGATTGGGAGAAGAGGATATAGGAACAGTTCAAATGGTTCATGATGCATATAGGGAAAATATACAGGCATATCCACAACCTACAAATAGAATAGAAGAACCAAATGTAGAAGCAAAAAGATTTTATGATATGCTAGATGCTTCAAAGAATAAGCTATATGAAGGTTGTAAGGAAGGACATTCTCCTTTATTCACTGCTACTAGGATGATGAATATAAAGACGGATTACAATTTGTCAGAAGATTGTGTAGATGCTTGGGCAGATTTTGTGAAAGATATTTTGCCAGAAGACAACATTTCACCAGCTTCTTATAATGAAATTGAGAAGCTTGTTTCTGGACTTGGGTTGCCATACATTACAAGAAAATAGTGTCATAGCTACGCTTAAATTTGTTGCAATAACTCCATATTTTGTTGCAAATTTGAAAATGCAATAAAACTGAGACACATTTTCTATTGTTGCTATACAAGCGTTGGAAATTGGTATTTGTTGCATATATATTGCAAAATTTGCAATAAATAGACTCCTTGCAATATTTTCGTATTAATGCAACATTATTTTTGTAGTAAATTTGTCGTATAATTGTGACATACGTTTGCAACTTCCATTTGTTACAAATTATTGCAACAGAAAAAATATAGCAAATATTATTACAAATTTGCAACGAAGTCATATATTGCTATATGTGTTGTATTAATGCAACAATTTTTATGCAGCAAATTAGTGGTATAATCACGACGGTCTAATGCAACTATATATTGTCGTAAATAAATGCTACTTAAAATATAAAGCAAAAAATGTTACAAATTTGTAGTAATTATTTTTAAATATACGTTTGTCTCATATATTTCATGACGATGCTCACAACTAAAAATGTTGCAAATATTACCACTGCAATTTTTATTTTGTTGCATTATTAAAATAATATATAGTCATAAATCTCATTGCCTAATTCCACTTAATTTTGCAACATTGATATGAATCACAATATTTTTCTATATTTTTGTTCGACACATGATTTGTTAAATTATAATTTTTTATTTAATACTTTCTTCTATTAAATTTATATTATGGTTAAAAAACAATGAAAGAAATAATTAACTTTACTAAATATTCCAAAAATGCAAAAAAGAAAAAACTAATAGAAAAAACCAACTATAAATAATAACTAAGTTCAGAATAAAAACATAAAAAGAGTTAGCCATCTATTGTTGTTGCTGGGATATCATCAAGAAGAACATAATCACACTACAAAAAAAAGAGGTGTTTTGTGTCGCTTCTTTTGAATATTAGCATCAGTTATAATTGATGCAAATGAGTTTTACATTATTTATTTAAGTGACTCTGGAAGTGGTGATGCAAAATATTTGCATCGGTTACTAAATGTTTGCATCACTTATTATAGTCGATGTTAATATACATCAGTTGTTTAAAGTGATGTTATTTTTGAATCACTTAATATAAATGATGTTATGTTAGCTACGGTAATAATAAGTGATGTTAAATGGTTATATCAATTGTGAATAAGTGATGTTAACTGTAGTGTCAATTATTAGAAGTGATACCAATATTGTATCATTTGTTAAAATTGATGTTAAATGTTTAAATCGGTTACAAATAATCAATGTTAAAATTTGTGTCATTTTTCATAAATAATTCTAATAATTATGTCATTTCTGATAATTGATGGTAAATATTAGTGTCAGTTATATATTACTGATGTTAAAATTGATAAAAAAATATAATAAACAAATCAAAATAATTAATTAATTATTTAAATCCAAAAATAGTATATAAATAAAAAATCAAATTGCATAATTCATATAATGGAATTCACTATCGAATCTTAAACATAGAAATCCTAGCATGGTATTAAAAAATATATTAATTAAGATTAACGTTCATAACCCACATGTTTGCTACGTTCCACTAAGATTGATTATCACCA
>NC_025691.1:14258919-14280856 GCF_000633955.1 Camelina sativa
GATTCGGAATGTTTGCCAAAGCTGCAGCAAAGTTTGAAGCCCAAGTGCTTGCCTACATCATTTGTATATTAGAATTAACAAGGTCATAAATTTTAAGAAATCAGTATATCATCAACTATACATATTAACAAAATATATAACATGCAAAAGGTATAATACCTGATCAACAGATGCAACACCGAACATCTTCTGGAACAAAGTATTCATTGTTCTAACTTGATCTTCTAAACCTTTGATCTTCTAAGCCTTTGTTCTGCATTTTCAGTAAAATCTTTGAAAGTCCGAAAATGTGTCATACCATCTGGTGCTTGAGGTTACGAATCAGTAAAATCCGTGAAATCCCCAAAATTCATGAACCTAAACAAAGCACATAAAAGCAAACTGTTAAGAAATACTGAATTTTAATTGATTCTTCAAATAGTGACTAATTTGGTCATTAAAACCAGCAAATTTAACTACAAGTCGTTTATTGATATTTCAATGGAATATATGAGCTCGAGAATTTTAGAACTTACACAACTATATATATATATTTCATAGAAGGCTTCCTAACTAAAACATCTTACACTTATATTATAATCATAAAAAAAGCAATAAAGAAAGTAAACTCAAGTTAAGCCTTTCAACGAAACTAAAAAAACTGTAGTTTACATAAGCATCAAATTATAGTATAACAAATAAATAAAGTCAAGTCAACAAAAAGAGAAAGACTCAAGTGTTCCTTATTAAAGCCAAAATATTCTCATAGAATTGCATTACCCATATCAAATACGTCTCTAGGTTGAACATGAACTGAAAAATCCCACTCTGACTCGCCACGTTGTTTAACATAATATACCAGTCTCGCTTGAGAAGCCAAGCGTGAAAAATTGACCATATGATGACCATATGCGTCTATTTTATATCCTCGTTCAGTACGAGAATCAACCCATTTACACTTAAACAACACAACTTTAAAAGTCTCATAGTAATTTAACTCCATAACTTCAACTAGCTTCCCATAGTAAGCTACATCTCCTGCTATTGGGTTTAGATCACAAGAGCTTGCATAACTCATAGTCTCGGCAGCCACATAAACACCACTATTTTGTGTTTTGATATCAGCAACTCTTTCAATAGTTCGAAATTTGAAGTCGTTCACGTTGTAAGCTGTATACTTCACAACTTTATCTGATGGACCAAGAGCTAAGCATCGTAAATCATCATCTATCCCATCAATGTCATTTTCTTCTACTTTTTCTCTCATCCATTTAGCAAAATTAAGATGCATTTCTTTGTCAATGTCAATAGCACGATTCCTTCTGCTCTGACCAGAAATTCTACTAACAAGCTTATTTTTGTATCGCCTAGATAGAAAATAATAAGAACTATATTAGTATAGTTCAATTAAAAAAGTTAGAATAATCAATGTTATTGTGAGCTAAACTTACTCTCGTAAATGATCAAGTAGCTAAGAGTTGATCAAAACATGTCGATGTGCTTGTTGCCTCTCTATATAAGTTAGTGTACAAATGTGACCAGCTCCAACGAATCTACCAATATTTGGAAAAATATCTGCAAATTTTGAGTGTGGCCTTACACTAATGTTAACTGATCTGCCTTGTCCTCTCATCAACAAATGATCCATCTGATTTCTTGTGTGTCTCTCGAAAAACATTTATGTATGATGCATCTCATGTGTTGTGATTTGGAGAAGAGAAACACAGAATTATACCCCAGAATAAAATATTAAAATAAAAACATAATTAATCAATAGAGAAGTGTGTTTACTATGGAGAAGAAACGTTGGTTAATAAACTACGTCTTTAAACTATATATAAGCAAAGAATAAAATAAAATCTTTGATACCGAATAGTGGATTTATCCAAATCTTTCAAGTATTGTCAAAAATACAAAAGGTGCGAGAAGCGGGAAGAGGCGGGAAACTTTTTTTTTTTTGGGCCGATCAACTTTTTTATTAAAACAGAAGGTAAATTACAGAAAGATTTTAACACATTACACGTACACAAAAGCTAACAGTGTAGAAACTAATTTTAGCAGTAGACACATGTTCATCTCTTTAGCCATGCATCTTGTCGTAGCACACCATCTCAATATTGTTAGACTTAAAAAATACTTAAAATTAATATTTTTTCATTGGACGTAAAGTCGTGTAATTATCAAAATTATTTCGGTACGCGTTAAAAAATGAAAAAAAATCAAAGCAGGTGGAAGGGAACAATAGGGAACAAATATTCTTTGTTTTGATATTTCCATGGTATCATAAAAAAATAATTTTCCTAGATTTTAGTCTTGTATCAAAACAAACTACCTTATAATCACTCCAACGAGTTCTTTTGTTTTTAATCTTTTTTTCTAAACCAAAATGAAGCACGAAGAAAACATGAAGAAAAAATTAAAAAATAAAGAAGAAGGTGAATACTCAAGAGATGTTTACATGATAAAATCATAGGTTGTCCATAAGTTAGATTTAAACAAGTAACATAATGAACAAGATGAAGAAGAGTTTGATCTCAAGAAGAAAACTGAAAAAGCTTTGGTATTAGATGTGTTGATGATTTATTTACTCATGCTTTATTAGCGTTTGTATTTTTTCCAAGTTTCTGTTTGGTTATTTATTTAATTTTCTTCAGTTTCTCAATGTAAAAACTAAAAAGTGATCGAACTAATAAAAGATGCAAGTCATGAGAAGAAACGTGTAAGTCAAATTTAGCATATAAAACCTCAAAATAAAATAAACCGTGAAGATAAAAGATGAATGTCTATCCATATATACAACTAAACCGCAAAAACATATATTAGACATTAACAAAATTTACAAAAAAATAGAAATATTATAGATATAATCTATATTTCAAAATTTAATAATATTTTTGTCTAAACATGGACTAAACCAAGTAAACCAAAAAAAGTTCTACTTTAGACTCATATACAAAAAAAACAACAACATATCAAATCCAAATAATCTTATGTCAACGTCAATGTTAAAATATGCATCAAATTAATGTTTTAACTAGTAATTGAGTTAAAAATATGATATATATTAAGGTAGTTTTATAGAAAAATATGTTGCAAAAGAGTTATAAATTATTGTAAATACAGTCACAAAGGTGTCACATATGTTGCCACATATTTTTACTAAAATTTTCTTGTAAAATAGTCACAACTCATAGCCGTTGAATATTTCTTGCAAAATTTGCAAGACATTTTTATATGTCGTAATATTGTTGCTAATCTTCTTATAATTAAAAGAGAAGTACAAATTGGAAAATGTCCAAAATATCTGATCTATTTACTCAAATTGCCACTGAATTATTAATAAAGTAGACATTTTATTGAAATTAAGAAGGACACAATTGACTTAAGAAAATAAAAAATCGATTTCATCTGTAGGGGCGGCGTCTTTATCCGAATACCCACCCGATAATCAATTCCTATCCAACAACTTGGATATTTTATTTATTTATTTTGGGCTTCACTATCGTTTGACAATATTAGTATACATATTGGGCCTTACTTATCTGCAAAAATACCAATATTCTAATTAGTCGATAGATGGTTTTCATGGCATAAGATTAAATGTAAAATTCAGTTCATATCAATTTACGCAAATCATTGAAATTTGAAATATTAATTCTCCAATCAACTTATAATCAGGGTCTCAATTAATTAATTCCATAATAGCATAATTACTAAAAAAAACGCAAATAAACATGGAACATACCTAATTTGATATCATAAAATCAAAACAAATTTGAATAAAAAGATTTCTTACTTTCCATTCAAGATTATCACAACTCAATCACTGTGAAACCCTATGTTACCAACTTTAGTATAAATAGATATATTCTATAGTCATTCTCATCTCATCACATCAATCAATTTCGAAAACTCAACAGCAAAACTCAAAGTCCTTTTTGTATTTCTTAATGGCACAAGCAATTGCTTACCTCAATGATGTCAAGCCCTACAAGACATCCTGGAGAGTGCAAGTCTGAGTCCTTCACTCTTGAAAAACTTACATCACCGCTTTTGGAGAGACCTTTGACATGGTCCTCGCAGATGTACATGTAAGTTAAACTGCAATTTTTTTCATTTGCAGAAGACTTCTTATCAAATTACAGAAAATCCGCAAAGTTTATGACTATTGTATATGTTTTTATTTGCAGAATCTCATTGTTTGGTATACTTAAATATATCATAATTTATGGTACATTACTACCGTCGAGATATGATTTACTTAATAATCAAAACCTTCCAAATCTTAACTATAGAAATTATACTATCTAGAATAGTATAAATACGTACATTGTCAAAGAGCTACTCATCAAACACATTTCATAGCAGATAATCCACTATCCTTATTATCACATAAAACTCTCGGTATGGCTACCAGCCAAAACAACAAAAAAAATCAACATCCACTCCTTTCAGCTTGGTTTGATATGAACAATCAATGTTCATATGCAAGACAACTCACTTTCGAAGATATTCCAGGTTTTTATTATTGAAATCCCAAAAAAAACAAATTCCAAAGAAGGCAAAGAACCATCAAGAGGCAAAGGATAACATATGTTTCAAGTAAGATTGATGGTGATATATATTTGAAACTCCTATTCAGATATATCAAGGCACCAACACGTGATGAAGATATGAGGACATATAATGGTTTGATTTACGATTCATACAAAGAAGCATGTTTGGCGAGAAGTTTATTACAAGAATAAAATGTTATGGATCATAATCCATCTACCTATTTGTTTTTATCTTCTTATAATTTCTATGTTTTTCTCGCTTTCTGGCTTAATTTCATCACTAATAAAACTTTTATGTTCCTTTCATTTCTGTCAAACGTAATATAGAGGTTTCCTAACTAATTCTCAGCCAAAAATACTAAAAAAATAGTGGCCAAATTAATTATTTGTCAAATAATAGTTTCGAAACAAACCTTATTACTGCCCAGTACAATTTCTTCAGAATCGGTTCTTCATCCTCTCTCAAAAGCGATTGCGAAAAATGGAAAAAAAAAGAGTCTTTACAAACCAAAAAAAATATAGATTGATATGAAACTAAAAAGAAATTAGAAGCCACTTACCGAAACATTGAATTCAATTACGAAGTAGCCAATTCCAGTGCATGCTTCCTTAAATAGATTAATTTGAACTAGATGTTGCCCAAAAAAACATCGAGCAAATCTATTATGCTCAATAAAAAATCTGGAGGCAGTAGGTATGCTTTCCTCGACATCTTAGCAGATATGGTGAGAGTATGTAAGAATATAGAGAATAATTTAATGGAACAACTAATTATTGACTAAAAAGAGAAGAATTTCGATGATAGATGCGACGTAATGCAACAAGAACGAAGATGTTGTTTGCAGTTTTCCTTTTTCCAGCAAAATGATTTAATTAACTTTTTAGTTTAACCATTAACATCTGTATTTTTAGTAGGCCTAAAGAAGTCCAGCTATATTGTTCATATGTAGCCCATCTTTTTTTATTTGGGAAATCTGTTTATAATAAATTATTTTACATTAGAATATTCAAACATTGAAATTTTATTAATACATAATAGGTTTTTCAAATATAGAAAAAACATATTAAAATGATGAAGTAATGCAAAATTTTATTTTTACAATAAAATAATATTTATTTACAATCTTATTAAATATATGAAACATCGAACTTTTCTATTTGGCAGATAATTTATTTTTTTAAAAAAAAGAAAAGGAATATAATCAATAGCAAATGGATTTCAGCTTAAGATACCTGGAAAAAAAACCACATATCCAATTTTCCGAGTTGTATCACCGTTTAAAACCCGTCAAAACATCGTGTACACACAAATTCATTACTAATAAATAAATAAGCCAATATTTATTACTCATAATAAAAAAATTCAAAATATAAAAAAATTCAATTCACACTACTGATGTGTAATCTTAATATTAGAATGCCAATTTTACATAATATTTACAATTTATTTTAAAACTATATAAAAAACAACTATAACATAATATTATTAAAAAAAAAGTACTACTATACACTTCCGAAATATATATATTTTTAAAAAATTCTCATACTTACACATCAGTAGAAAAACTTATATATTAATTTAAGTAATCTATTTTTTTTTTCAGCAAAAGTAATTTATTCAGAATAAAATCTGTCAAGGTACAAAGGTTCCATCAGCCATACAGGAGGATTGCAAGAGTCTGAATAAAAATCTAAGTTATTACAACCCAATTTAGCTAATAAATGGGCAATCTCATTGTTTGTGCGATGAATAAAGGTAAAGGCTACATGAGCAAAGTTTATGGAACAGAGTTTGATATCTTGTGGGCTACATGAACAGAGTTTGAGCAAATTTAAGTAATCTATATACATATAAGTTAAGCATAATTTAGTTAATATATATTTAATTATATCCAAAATATCCCGCGGTATATCGCGGGTTAAAACCTAGTTTGTTATGAAAAAAACAACGAACAGTTTTGTCACTATTGCAATAAATTTGTAATAAAATTGTTACGTACATTTATCATTGCAAAAATATAGCAAAAAATGTTACAAAATCTTAACGAATACGATCATTACAAAAATATCGTGGCAATACCACTATTTTCTTGTAGTGATATCATATGATCGATGTTTGTATTTACAACTGTATGATTTACTGGCAATCAGACGCTGACTACTTAGCTTGTTGATTTTGTGGAAAGTCCCGGTTTCAGAATACTACCGTTTAAGCGTATGTGGTATTTACCGTTAGCAGATCGGCATAAAAGATTATATCAAGCAGAGCGCACCGCTGCAGCAATGAGATGTCACCAAGAGCATTCAACCGAAAGGGAGATCGTGCATCCCTGAGACGCAGAGGCATGGAAACATTTTAAGAGATTGTATCCTACTTTTGCAGCAGAAAGTAGGAACATCTACCTCGGACTATGTATATATGGTTTCAACCCTTGTGGAAAGCATGGACGACAATATTCTTTGTGCTCAGTTATTCACACACCTTATAATCTACCTCCATCACTGTGCATGAAGCGAGAGTTTCTATTTCTGTATGTGCTTGTTCCTGGTCCAGAACACCCAAAGAGATCTCTTAATGTGTTCTTACAACTTTTGATTCATGAGTTACAAGTCTTATGGGAGCACGGAGTTCAAGCCTATAATGTCTATTGGCAGCAAAATTTTACTCTCCGGGCGGTCCGAATGTGGACAATAAGTGATTTTCCAGCACACATAATGTTATCATGATGGACAACGCATGGACTATTACCATGCCCGTATTGTCAAGATAGTACAGACGCATTTCAGTTAAAACATGGATGGAAGACAAGTTGGTTTGATTGCCACAGACGCTTTTCTCCCAGCCTCGCATCCTTATCGTCGCAAGAAAAAATTGTTTTAGAAAAATCGCACAGTTTCAAAAAAATCGTGAAACTATATTAACGCAACTAAGGGATTTTGGTGCGGAGAAAGACAACATATTGCGGTGGTAGTGTGCATAATCCAGTGGACGGTTATGGAGAGTATCACAATTGGCACAAACATAGTATTTTCTGGGAGTTGTCTTATTGGAAAGATCTCTTGTTAAAACACAATCTTGATGTCATGCACATTGAGAAGAATGTCGTTGACAACTTGCTGAATACCGTTTTAAATGTCCCAGGGAAGACAAAAGACAATGTGAAGTCAAGATTAGACTTGCCTTTGATATGTAATCGCCCTCATTTACATGTCTTACCTAACGGAAGAGGTCCTGATGGATATGCTTCCAACCTACGAAACTGTGTTGACAACCAAGAAAGTCGATTATCAGGGATGAAGAGTCATGATTGTCATGTGTTTATGCAGCGATTACTACCATTTGCATTTCTCGAACTCCTCCCCAAAAATGAACATGAATCTATTGCAGGTAATTTTTTAAATAAAATCTAAATTATTATTTCATAAATGCAACTAAAGTATTGTTTTTTCATAATGCAGGAATTAGTGCTTTCTTTCGGGACCTATGTACAAGGTCACTTACAACAGCTGACATTAGACAATTATCTGACAACATACCCGTTCTTATTTGCAATCTCGAAAAAATATTCCCACCCTCCTTCTTTGATATAATGGAACATCTTCCAATTCATCTTCCTAGAGAGGCGAAACTTGGGGGTCATGTTCAGTATAGGTGGATGTACCCATTCGAGAGATTCATGTTTCACTTGAAAAAGAAGGTGAAAATTTTAAGCAAAGTGGAAGGTTCGATGAATGGTGGAGAAAACCAAGATGTTATGATGATGGTGGAGAAAAACCACAATACATAACCCAAGTTCCAGATGTTTTCTCACAAACTGGGCAATTAAGTGGGAAACCAACTAAGCGGTGGCTAACCGAAGAAGAAGTAAAGCACTTGCATACTTACATTTTTTTGAATTGAGAGGAACTATGGCCATATGAGAGGTATTTTGAAGTAATGTAAATTTAATCTTTTTTTTTTGGCTACAACCTTTAATTTGTGTTACTTTTAATAATATTGTATGTACAGGATTTATCTCGACCAGTTGCGAACATCGTATCCACATTTTGATGAAGAGACTCTTGCCACCATGAAACAGAATGAGTTCGTACAATGGATAGAATTATATGTGAGAATATGACATATATAAAATGCTTTGTTGAATAACATATTACTCAATATAGTCACTTAATGTATTCACTTACATACATGTCCTAACATGCAATAGTAGAGGTGAAAAATTACATACTTGGTTAGAAGAGTTGGTTGACGGTCCATTGTCGCTTGCATATAGTTCACCAACTTACTACACACGTGGATATGCATTCAAAGTCTACCGCGAGGGAGAGAACAGGACAACGATCAACTCCGGGATTAGTACGCAAGCCGGTAACACAATATATTACGTGTTTTGAATGAGATTTTGGAGGTTGAGTTTCCTGGAGTAATAAATTTAAAATGCATAGTTTTCATGTGTGATTGGTATAATCCATCTTTTGAGAGGGGAGTCCGTGTTGACAAATTTGGTGTAACTTCAGTCAGAACGTCAAGGAGGTTAGATAAATATGACCCTTTTATCCTCGCATCATAGGGGGACCAAGTGTGTTACATTCCCTATCCTCGGCTTACAAAAAAAAAAAGATGTGTGTGTTACTGTTACACAAATAAGTCGTAGAGGTAGAGTTCACGGTGTAATAGAAAATGGCCCTTTGCAACAAACATATGTTGGGGACATAGGCTCTGTTGAGCTTACTCATGATGAAACTATCCCAGAAGAACTAGAAAAAGATATCACAATTGATGATGTATTAAACGTTTCTGAAGAAGAGGTTGGAGAGTTTGAAGAAGAGTATGATTCTGCATCATCCGAATATTCATCTGATACTGAATAAATGGTAAATATCTTACTGACTTTGTGTTAAATTTTTGTGTTAAAATAAATCTGTTAACTATAAAAAACCCCCTAAAAATAATAATTGTCATACAAAATATTATTAATGAATAATGTTCCAATAATTTTACGAGAACTGGTTTTAAAAAAATAGCTTAATGTAAAATACATATATATATATATATATATATTTTTATAGGAACAAGGAATAAAATATAAAAAAATATAAGATTAATCTTCAATCTATAATTTATGTTTTATATCTGATAAAACCAAAAATACAATAAAACAAGATAAAAAATCGGTTAATTGAATTGGTTAGTGGGCTAATTATGGGCTTCTAGCTATTGTAATTTTTAGTGGGCTAATAAAGGGTTTAAACCCATCAACCAAACTTTTAATGGATTTATTGGCCTAATTAATTTAACGGGAAAGAGATTAACCCTAATAGAACATCTTCGCCGCTTCTCAAACTCCATCGTTGTTCCCGAGCCTGAGAGTTACAGATTTTATCGAAACAAAAGAGGTCCTTTCGATTGCAGTGTTTTCTTCTCTAGTTAACCCTCTCACTCGTTCTATCCCAACTCATGGCTTCCACGAAAGCACCGAGTAATAGGAATCCCAACAGAAATTTCATGTTTTCTCCGCCACTGACTCCCCAGTTCACGGTATGTTATTCTTTTCTGAATTTGGTGGAAACTAGTTTTGCGGCCATTATCACATTCTATGTTGATTATGATTTTTGCCTTAACAAATTATCTCAAACACTGAAGTATGCTGTATATTGGAGTTTGGTTTGAGTAAATTCGGTTATTGGTGGTTTAAATCCGGTTCACCAACTACATCACGTACAAAGCATACTCTTTATCTTCTTATACAACATTTAGCTCCGTAGTAGAAGCTTATTTCGTTCTAACTAGTTAAGAGATTCTCTCCTAGATTTCAGATTGTTCAGTTTTGGTTATTTATGTTATCGCAACCCTTCATCATAATTAACACAGAATTTCATGATCTATGTTATTCTTTACTTTACACTTAATTTTCTTAATTAGGATAACAGTCCAACTACCTTGGGTTCTCAAATTTTCAGTCACAAACACGGGAAGAATACAACTGTTACATGTCAGAACAGCAACGCAATTATGATAGCAGTACACCTAGCTACTCATTGAATGATCTCCCAAGGTTTCTCCAGCCACACAATCAACTTTGCCATCCTACAAATGATGCTAGAGGCTCCAACTCACCAGCAAGTGAGAGTGATGAATGTAATTTGTTAGTGGGCTAATAAAGGGTTTAAACCCATCAACCAAACCTGTAATGGGTTTTTTTGGCCTAATTAATTTAACGGGAGATAGATTAACCCTAATAGAACATCTTCGCCGCTTCTCAAAATCCATCGTCATTCCCGAGCCTGAGAGTTACAGATTTTATCGGAACAAAAGAGATCCTTTCGATTGCAGTGTTTTCTTCTCTAGTTAACCCTCTCACTCGTTCTTTCCCAACTCATGGCTTCCACGAAAGCACCGAGTAATAGGAATCCCAACAGAAATTTCATGTTTTCTCCGCCACTGACTCCCCAGTTCACGGTATGTTATTCTTTTCTGAATTTGGTGGAAACTAGTTTTGCGGCCATTATCTCAATCTATGTTGATTATGATTTTTGCATTAACAAATTACCTCAAACACTGAAGTATGTTGTATATTGGAGTTTGGTTTGAGTAAATTCGGTTATTGGTGGTTTAAATCCGGTTCACCAACTACATCACGTACGAAGCATACTCTTTATCTTCTTATACAACATTTAGCTCCGCAGTAGAAGCTTATTTCGTTCTAACTAGTTAAGAGATTCTCTCCTAGATTTCAGATTGTTCAGTTTTGGTTATTTATGTTATCGCAACCCTTCATCATAATTAACACAGAATTTCATGATCTATGTTATTCTTTACTTTACACTTAATTTTCTTAATTAGGATAACAGTCTAACTAACTTGGGTTCTCAAAATTTCAGCCACAAACACGGGAAGAATACAAATGTTACATGACAGAACAGCAACGCAATAATGATAGCAGTACACCTAGCTACTCATTGAATGATCTCCCAAGGTTTCTCCAGCCACACAATCAACTTTGCCGTCCTACAAATGATGCTGGAGGCTCCAACTCACCAGCAAGTGAGAGTGATGAATGTAATTTGTTAGTGGGCTAATAAAGGGTTTAAACCCATCAACCAAACCTTTAATCGGTTTTTTGGCCTAATTAATTTAACGGGAGATAGATTAACCCTAATAGAACATCTTCGCCGCTTCTCAAACTCCATCGTCATTCCCGAGCCTGCGAGTTACAGATTTTATCGGAACAAAAGAGATCCTTTCGATTGCAGTGTTTTCTTCTCTAGTTAACCCTCTCACTCGTTCTTTCCCAACTCATGGCTTCCAGGAAAGCACCGAGTAATAGGAATCCCAACATAAATTTCATGTTTTCTCCGCCACTGACTCCCCAGTTCACGGTATGTTTTTACTTTTCTGAATTTGGTGGAAACTAGTTTTGCGGCCATTATCTCATTCTATGTTGATTATGATTTTTGCCTTAACAAATTACCTCAAACACTGAAGTATGCTGTATATTGGAGTTTGGTTTGAGTAAATTTGATTATTGGTTGTTTAAATCCGGTTCACCAACTACATCACGTATGAAGCATATTCTTTATCTTCTTATACAACATTTAGCTCCGCAATAGAAGCTTATTTCGTTCTAACTAGTTAAGAGATTCTCTCCTAGATTTCAGATTATTCAGTTTTGGTTATTTATGTTATCGCAACCCTTCATCATAATTAACACAGAATTTCATGATCTATGTTATTCTTTACTTTACACTTAATTTTCTTAATTAGGATAAAAGTCCAACTAACTTGGGTTCTCAAATTTTCAGCCACAAACACGGGAAGAATACAAATGTTACATGTCAGAACAGCAACGCAATTATGATAGCAGTACACCTAGCTACTCATTGAATGATCTCCCAAGGTTTCACCAGCCACACAATCAACCTTGCCATCCTACAAATGATGCTGGAGGTTCCAACTCACCAGCAAGTGAGAGTGATGATGATGGCATTGTCCCTATATTAGCTGTAGTGAATGATTTGTTGAACGCCCCAGGACGTACACACCTTCCAGTTCTCTGTCCAGACCGTGAAGGAACAGATATATGGTATGGTTTTAATTTTTGCCTTATTCAGATTTTTTCTCGATTAAATAAGTTTTCAATCATTGGTTGGTCAACTAATTTGCAGGTTTAGACATGATAAAACCGGGAAGATAACAAAGCAACTGCTAAAAATGCTGAAATCTGATCTCCCTAAACCATATCCAACTTATCGGTCTCTTCCACTAGAAATCAAGAACCGATGGTTCCGAGCTTTTGCAGTAAGTATACTCTTCAATTCCTAAATGTTTTAAGTTAATAATATTTGACTAGTGGTTTCTAAAGTATTGTGTTCCTCATTTTCAGCAAGAGTTTAACTGGAACTCAAGCATAACCGAGTATCTTCGAACACATTACAATAAGCAAGCAAACACCTCTTTTAAAGCAAATCTCCGTGACTGGAAGAAAAATGGAAAGAAGCAGGTCCAGAGAACTTACCAGAATGGATGAAGGAAAAGAAGAATTTGTTTTGGTTACATAAAGATGTGGACAGATCAAAAAACCATCAAGATGGCAACAAAAAACTCTAAGAACCGTGGAAGTAAAAGGGGAGGTTTAGGTGTTGCTAAACACAACAACGGTGCAAAAACATATGAAAGACGTTGGGATGAGATGGTAAGTGATTACTCTTACATGTCTTACCATCAATTGTGATTTATTTCAATTATTCACTTTCTGGTTTCATAATTCACTTCTACTTACATATTCACTTCTGATCTTTGAATTACAGCGAGAGTTTCTCACTCAATTGACTACTTCTTCTGGTTTTGTTTTGTTTGAATGTATGTTAGACAGTTGAGCTGGGAGTGGCGCCTAATATGATTCAGTTCATGGAACAAACTCACTTAGACAAGAAGACCCGTACAATAAGCGATATGAAGACAAAGAAGATTCTTGAGATGGCTACAAGAGAGATGGAGATCGTCCAATCTCAACGCCAGTCTCAAACTGAAGGTGGTGGCCCGATGCAGCCAATTTCTCTAACTCAAGATGAGATCAACGAGATCATGCGTAAAGTAAGTAAATCTAACACATAAAACTTATTTTTTTTTAACAATACATTGTAAGATAGTTCATGCTATCATGCTAACATTATCAATTATGGTAAGCTTCTAACAATCTCCATCGAGTGATTATCAATTGGTTGTTCACAAGTTGTTCCCAAGGTAAGAGGAAAACGCTATGGCTTCGCTAACCTTTTCGATGAGGACTCATCCATGGCTCCACCACGCCAGATTCCTAAGTTACAAGAAGAGATTCAAACATTGAAGGCCCATGAACTCCAAAAAGATGCTCAGATCAAGTACCTCATGGAATGCAACAAGCTTCTCCTAGGAAAGTTTCCTGACCTACAACCACCTAACCACCCAGCATCCACAAGCATGGAGGACGATGATGAAACCCAACCATAATATTCTGTAGTGATTTTGTATTAACGGTTAATTACTACTGTTTTTAGTAAAACTTTTGAACTTATCAATGTATGAAGTGTTGTGTAAGGAAACATTTCATCTAGAAATGTTATAACTGCAAAATTAATCATCTACAATTGATTATTGAAACGTGAATCAGAATTTTTTATGAACTATCTACAGGCGAATTTTGAAGAAAAATTTAAAGAAAAATTCTCAGGAAAAAAGAATGAAAAATCTCGAAGGAAATTAGAACGAAACTAAGTGGAAGGAAATGAGAAGGAAAATGTCGAAATAAATGAGAAGGAAGATTTTGTAAAAAAAGCACAAGAAATCATTGGAAGGAAACTAGAAGGAAACATTTTACCACGAAAAGATAGAAGGAAAACAGTCAATATTGCCTTTCCCTGTTCCTTCCAATTTTCCTTCGCATTTTCCTTCCAAGTGTTTTCGAAGGAAATTTCCTTTGAATTTCTTTCCAAAATCGATTTCCTACGGGTGTTTACCTCCACAAATTTTCGAAGGAAAATGGTAGAAAACAAGTGTTTCCTTCTGTTTTCCTTTGTAAACTGCGATAGGAAATTGAATGTTTTCTTGTAGTGACCTATGTATCCGCATAGCGTCATGGGATAGGATTTTGGAATCAGAAAAGTAGGTCGGGAGATAGTCGAGAAATAGCACCAAGGGTCGAAAACCAAAGGTGAGTGCGTGACTGTGGCCGAGTTCTATGGTCGATCTCTTGATCGTAGTTTATTTAGTCTTGTTTGCTTGCTTGTCATGGTTAATGTTTTTTATTGCAATAATTTGATGGTTAGTCTAAGTGATTTGGAAAACTATCCTATGAGTTTATTTGACTTGCATGACTTGATTGAATTAGACTTATGTCGAATTGAGATTATTGAACTGAGCCTAGTAAGATGGGATGACCGCTCCACTAAGCAAACTTGTTTGGTTACGCCTCCTTTTTGAATGCAGGACAGGACATGTCTGAGGATCTAAACCTAAATTACTGACCAGCTCGCGTGACGAAGACAAGAAAGGGAGAGGACGGTGGCTTTGGGTAGTTTTAGTTCCGGTCTAGTAGTTATAATGATGTATTAGCTTATTGGCATGACTTTAGTTGTACTAGAACCTCATCTTGAATATGATTGCATGTTTATGCTTATTTATGGCCTGTTTTACTGAACCACATGCTTATATTGTCGAGATGAACAAGTGAAAAATTAATTAGGCCTAAGTTAGAATCGGACATGGTTTAAATCGGTAAGGAATTTTAGGGTCGGGGCGTTACAGTTTTATCCAAAATGGTACTTATAATACTCAATGTAGATATAAGCTAGATGACTTCTTACTAGAAGATTAAGATAACTCTGCATATAATGCTTCTCTTTAGAAATAAGTTATGTTCTACACGCTATAGAAAGTCAAAACAGTATCAAAGATAAAGTATTTATATATGAAGCTTAAAAACACATGTTGTAACAGTTTCATAATGCCTATATATATGATGTATACTTAGTGACAAATGTTTTTTGGTTTGAAAGATGAAACTATATTCCCTTCTCTTTAGAAATAAGTTATGTTCTACACGCTATAGAAAGTCAAAACAGTATCAAAGATAAAGTATTTATATATGAAGCTTAAAAACACATGTTGTAACAGTTTCATAATGCCTATATATATGATGTATACTTAGTGACAAATGTTTTTTGGTTTGAAAGATGAAACTATATTCCCTTCTCTTTAGAAATAAGTTATGTTCTACACGCTATAGAAAGTCAAAACAGTATCAAAGATAAAGTATTTATATATGAAGCTTAAAAACGCATGTTGTAACAGTTTCATAATGCCTACATATATGATGTATACTTAGTGACAAGTATTTTGTGGCTTGAAAGATGAAACTATATTCCATGATTTTTACTTACCCTTTGGTGAATCAAGTTTGGATGTTCTCGAACATTCTTCATATGAAACAAATGACTTGAAATCCCTACTCTATGAAAGAAAAGTTTTCATGAATTCTTGCAAATATTGTAAACCAAAACTGGTATTATGATATCTCTATACTAGATTTTAACTTGCGGTACACCGCGGGACAATATTTTTTATTAAAAAAAACTAAATTTTAAAAAATTGTATTTATTTGTTAATTTTATTTCTTTTGTTTAGTGTTTAAGATTGTATAATTATATTTTGATTGTTAATTTTAAAATTTGACTAGCTGTATACTACAGACTGGTATACATACACAACGGAACAATTATTTAATTTTATATATGTTACATGTTTCCAGTTTTGGATTTATCATGGTTATAAAAATTTAAATTGTTAGTGCTATTTCAGATTTAAACCATAAAAGAATTATTCTTACATTATTATATTTTTAATTTTTAGTGTTTCTAAATATATAAATTGTTTTAGGAAATTATAAACTAATTTGGTAGAAACATTTTAGGAATCTAATGATTTTGTTTTTTTGTGTAATTTTTTTAAAGATTAGTTTTATAAATAAATATAACTTAAAGGGTAGAAAACCAGATGTAATTTAACATAGATTGGTGAAGAAAGCTTGAGAGACAGAACAATTTAAATTTTCATATGCGCAACATCACAATCTTTTGAATTAAATCATAATATGACTGTGGTACATCATGAATTTAAATTTGTGCCACTGTTATGCTAGCTAGTATCGTCGTAATTATAATATCCATGCACGTTTAAATGTGCCTAATATATTTTAATTAAACAAACAAATGTTGGAAATTATTATTATTCTATTTTCTATTAGTTTAATTATGATCTATAGTTTTATTTGAATCAATCAAAGTATACACAGAGTGTCATAACCATACAGAATTGAAAACCTATATGTATCAATTCGTTCTTAATATTAATAAAATAATATCAGAAAAACAAAAAAACATATGATAACATAGTCCCCAAGTGACCAAACCAAACGAAAATCACATCCACAATATCAATATTACCAGCAACTAACCAAATTCTCACCAAAATCACTAACCAAAAAAAAAAACATCAGCCTCAATTATTCACCTTTTCCCCTACATACATATATATATATATATATATATATATATATATATGAAATCTAAAATAAGCACAATTTCATTAGCCATAACTGGAATAAATTTTTTTTACAATAAATATATTTTCTTTAACACACAATAAATATTTAGTTATCGCATAACATAAAGGATTATATTAAATGGATTTTTTCCTCTATATATCTTTTTTTTATTAAGTAGAGTATGATTTACTTCTATAATTATTTCAGAGGGTTGGTGCAGTGTTAATACTTAATTGTATATTTCAGAGGCTTTGTCTAACGTGTATATATAAAGAGAGAGACTTCGATCTACGATGCTCTTCTATTTTTTGCTACATTTTTTTCCTCAAAACATTTTTACTATTTTTCGTTTTACTAAGAGGGAAAAAAATGAGAGGTAGAGGAGCAAAGATCGCCGGCGTTTTGCCGTTGTTTACGCTATTCATGGCCGGAGCAATCTCCGCCTTTGAAGACATAGAGAGGCTGAGGATTTGGCCGTTGCCGGCGGAAGTTAGCCACGGTGGCCGGCGAATGTATCTAAGTGGAGATTTCAAGCTTGTTACGGAAGGAAGCAAATATGAAGACACTACAGGGATCTTGAAAGAAGGATTTGATAGAATGCTCGATGTTGTGAGACTGAGCCACGTCGTCTCCGGTGGCCGGAACTCTTCACGCTCCGGTGGATCTGCTTTGCTTCAGGGACTCCACGTCATTATCTCCTCCTCCACCGATGAGGTTAGTTTCATTTATCATTAATCCACAACAACAAGTTATTTTTTAATGATCTACAAGTTATTGAATTTAGAGAACATGAATTATTATACAAAAAAAGCTTTACGTTTAATGTCATTATTAGTTATAATC
The DNA here is from genome assembly GCF_000633955.1 of Camelina sativa. Classification (NCBI taxonomy): domain Eukaryota; kingdom Viridiplantae; phylum Streptophyta; class Magnoliopsida; order Brassicales; family Brassicaceae; genus Camelina; species Camelina sativa. Next base: position 14,276,879 of record NC_025691.1, read on the forward strand.
ATCTCATTATTAAAATAAAATCAATTGTCTTTATTGGTTATAAATTTTATCCACTTTTTTGATATATGTCATTTTTCTTTATAAAAACAGAAAACGAGATGTATGTCACTTTCACAAATGTTGCAGCATATTATCTTTCTTTTATTTTCTTTTTCCTTGAAACACTTTATATCCACTAGTCCACCTATATCTTGGAAATCCAAAAATATATGTTACCTTTGGAAAATTATGTGAAGGAAATATTTTGATACTTTGAAAATATTTGTTTCTTATTTTTTTTAAAACCTTTATTGAAAATATATATATTAACATGAAAATTGCACTAACGCTTAGTTCGGTGTTTATTTAGTTCAAGTAATTTTTATTTATTTTGTTGTAGAAAACCCAGAAACTCATTAATATATATATAAACTTATTTTGCGTAAATTTTCTTTAAATTTAATATTATACTAATACTGTATATTTATTTTCTAAAAGATTTAGAAAATATGTGTTGTTCATTTCCTAAATTTTTTATTTTGATCCACTTCATTTTTAAAAGAAAAATTAATACCATAACTCATAGAAATTAGACTTACATAAATTGGTATATTTCTCTATTATTGCATTTGACTTTGACTAACAATTTAACAACCTTATAAGTAAACATTTAATTGGTCAAAAGGAGAAAAAAAAATATATATTTCAATTCATAAGAGTTCTTACATAAACCCAAAATATATAGAAAGTTATGCTGAAATTTGTTTTTATTGTCTTTATCTTGATTGGTATAATAAGAAAAGAATGAGATACTTACCTCAATTGTTTTCCTCTAACATGTTTATCATTAACCAATTGTTATAACTTGTTTTTTTTTTGTCTTCATTTATCTTTTGCCAACTCCTGATCGAGTAGTTTCCTCCTTAAAATAGAGAGATGTTTAATAATATATTTTATAAAATTGATCTCTAATTTACGCAACTTTTCCCGTGAGATTTCCATGAAAACTGCTAGATCCTTATATTTATTGGAGAACTCCGGATGTGTAGAGATTGTTATGTTTGTGCGTAGATGTATCGGTTATCCAACTTCTCTGTTTATATTATACTTTTGGTTGCTTGGCTTTGCTGATTGGTGTCTGGCGACTTGGTTGTGGCCTGTGGGGTGGTCCACCGAACTCACGGACATCCTCGTTATTTTCAATCATATCATTTAATAATAATATTACATTCCTAGATCCAGATTTTAATATACATATCCAGATTTTAATCTGATCATCTTTCAGATTCCACGTGATAAGTAACAAAAGAATACGTAGTAGAAGAAATTCTAAAAATTTATAATAAATAGTTAAGTGGGAGTAATAATCCAATGTCATATTGGTTAAGAATTTAAGATAGGGATTAATTCTTTTACCACAATATAATTTACTAGTATTATGCCCGTCCTATGGACCGGTACCACTGGTTTTTGAGTTATGACTTAATAAAAAATGTTAAATTTGATGAACATGACCTCTAAGAATGATAAGAAAACATTAATTTAGCATTGCTTGAGGCAACAATAAATCAATTTTTTTAAATTATTACTATAATGAACGATAGCATAGAACTGAGTTTTATAATAAAAACATAGAAAAAAAAACTTACAGCTCTTCTTATACAGTAAACAATTTTTGGAGATACACAGCGAGCTTTCTCTTGTTTTCTCTTATAATAAAAGCTTTCTCTTGTTTTGTTCAATACACAATGAACCATGAATTTGAAATAAAGAGAAGAGAGGTAAATAAAACTGCACAAAACAATAAATCTGAAATTAAAAGAAAAAAGAAAGACAATAAATCTGAAAAGAAGAGAAGTGAATCTAAGATGAAAAAAAATCAATAAGCTTGGATCAATTACAATTTTTTTCAACACAATTTCTAATCGATGTATATGAGAGAAAAAAAATTAATGGAAAGCGGAAGATACAATGTGAATTAGATTTTTTATTTTTAAAAATGAAGATATGGCGGTTTGAAAAATAGTGGTGTAGTGTAAGAGAAAATTTAGGGATTTTCTGATTTTTGTTTCATATTTTTTTTTATTAAATATGTAAAAAAAAACTGAGGAAGTTACGTTAATTTTTGAAGTAGAGAATATATTTTTTTACTAATTTTAATTAATTTTTAAAATTGAAAACTAATCTTATGTGGCATATTTCTATTAGTCATGTGACTTGTGCTTTATAGTATAAAGGATTTTCAAGTGCACGTCTAGAGGATTATTCTAGATTTTAGTCTTAATTTATTCCATGCGCTATTATAAAAAAATCTATAAAGATTTTTTAGTGTAAGAATAGAAACAATCTTGATATACCTATTTTAAGTAATGTTGTTAAAGTTTAACTCTACTATCATATGATATATTACAAAACTGCCATTACATTTTAATTAATTTAATAACTAATAAAAGAAAAACTTTATATTAGTTTAAAAATAATTAAACAATATTTTCGAAATTATTTAACATAATTTATTTATTTTTTCATAAATCTTAGGAAACAATAACAAATTATTTAGAACAATTATAAAAATTAATTTTGTTTATAAAACTAAGACTAAATATTTGCATATTAAATTGTTTAATAACGACTATTCTATTATAAATCTAAGATACAACATTGCTTATATTTTTAAAATATCCATATATACTTATTTAAGCAATGTTGTTAAAACTTTAACCAGTTTTGATGTGGCATATTACGAAAATACTATTTTATTTTAATTATTCTAATTATTAACAAAATAAAATTTTATGTTTGTTTTAAAAATAAAATTTTATGTTTTTTTTTAAATAATATTTTTGAAATTATTTAATAAAGTTATTTAACAGATTCTATTTATTGTTTCTGAAATCTTAGAAAACAATAACAAACTATTTAATTTGCTAAAACTAATTTTGTATGCACAATATTCACTATATAAACAATACTAAGTGTATTATGTTGACAGTATACATATACATATATAATTTAAATATAATTTTCAAATATAAAGTTAATATATACTAACATGGTATACCAATAGCTGCAATGATGTCAATATTAACACCATTCACTATTATAAATTCGGTATATTAAGATCTCTAAACACGATCACATCTATTTGTAATACCAGATCACGAGTCAATACATGTTTTGTTGGGTTTTTTTAGACTTTATCAAATTTATAATTAAAAATTTTGATATTTCACCCAAACCAAAATAGTGATATCGACTATAAATCGAAATCAGAATATGAAACTAAATAAATTAAATATAGAATTTTATAAAATATATAGAATAAATAATTTTTTACAATTATTTTGTAACAAACAAATCCAAAATTACGTGAATATTTTCCCACGTTGTAAGAGTGTGGGTCACTATCTAGTATATGAGTATTTAAGCGATGATAAATTGATAATATGTCTACATTTTCATACTAGCTTTTACTTCATGGGATCATCTTTTGACTTTCGATACACTTAATTTTGTAATTTATTGTATACATTCTGTAAGGTTCTGGTTAGTTATTAATAATCTGATAATTTGAAAGTTAAAAATGGGAAACCCCCAGAAAAGTAGATGAACGACTAATAAACAAAATATTGTTTGAATTTTTTTTTGGGGGGTGAAACTTATTGTTTGTATTTAAAACTTAACAAAAGTCGTTAAAATTGTGTGATTCTTGTTGAGCTGCAGTTGGAATATGGAGCAGACGAGTCGTACAAATTAGTGGTTCCATCCCCAGAGAAGCCGTCGTATGCACACCTCGAGGTTAGTTGATACCACCCACCACCTAAACCTAACTTTTATCATTTTCTCTACCTACTCATACATGATACATCCATACAAATTTAAATTTATACTCAGCTTTATAACCATATAAGAACCAAAATCTATATATTTTGTTTTTCTTTCATTTCTTCTGTTTTCGTTTATTGTTGAGTTCGACATGCAATCAAATTTTCACCGTAA
>NC_025691.1:14285275-14285721 GCF_000633955.1 Camelina sativa
CAGAAAAGTAGATGAACGACTAATGAAGAAAATATTGTTTCAATTTTTTTTTTTTGGGGGTGAAACTTATTGTTTGTATTTAAAACCTAACAAAAGTCGTTAAAATTGTGTGATTCTTGTTGTGCTGCAGTTGGAATATGGAGAAGACGAGTCGTACAAATTAGTGGTTCCATCCCCAGAAAAGCCGTCGTATGCACACCTCGAGGTTAGTTGATACCACCCACCACCTAAACCTAACTTTTATCATTTTCTCTACCTACTCATACATGATACATCCATACAAATTTAAATTTATACTCAGCTTTATAACCATATAAGAACCAAACTCTATATATTTTGTTTTTCTTTCAATTCTTCCGTTTTCGTTTATTGTTGAGTTCGACATGTAATCAATTTTTCACCGTAAAATACATGTTTTTGAAAAAAAAAAAAAAAAAAAAAAATTT
>NC_025691.1:14285998-14289283 GCF_000633955.1 Camelina sativa
GTTGTGTTGTGTTTTTATGATCTTATTAGTACTTTTGCACCTTTCTTTTTTCTTCCACTGGCACTATAGAGACTCATGTAACATAGGTAGGGACATGAAGTAGTGTCCTCCACGTGAACTGCATTAAACATGATGGAATTAGTGTGCCCTTCTTTTTTGTTTTTCTTTCCTAATAAAGAATACAAATGCATAAGCACAATTCGTTAGCTGTTCATATTTCAATTATTTCCCAAATCTTATAATACTGTGATTACACTAGTGTGGCCCCTTGTGTTTAAATCAATATTCAGGTAAGTTAACAAATACAATCATAATAAATCTCTCCTTTGATATTTGTTTTACAATGTAGGCAAAGAGCGTTTATGGTGCATTACACGGTCTACAGGTTTGTGTTTATTCTTTACCCCAATTTGGTTATCATTGTAAGATGTCGAGTTATTGAAGAAAGTGAAATTATAAATGCAGACATTTAGCCAGTTATGCCATTTTAATTTGAAGAAAAAGGTAATAGAGATTCTAATGACTCCATGGAATATTACTGACCAGCCTAGATTCTCTTACCGTGGCCTTTTAATTGGTAAGTGATCGTGTAATTTCTTCTCTAATTACTTAATGACACACATCACTTATATGATGTGATCGATTGTTTATTTATTTTTATTACGTAGATACATCCCGACATTATTTGCCACTTCCGGTAATAAAGAACGTGATTGATTCCATGACATACGCCAAACTTGTAAGCTCTAAAGATGAATCAATTTGGTTGGTTGGTGAATCACATCAGTCATCACTAATAAATACTTTTGTTGGTTTGGTGTAGAATGTGTTACATTGGCACATTGTTGATACACAGTCATTTCCATTAGAGATTCCTTCTTACCCCAAGCTATGGAACGGTGCTTACTCTTCCTCGCAGCGATACACCTTCGATGACGCCGCTGAAATCGTCAAGTATGTTGGAATTCTTACTGATTTATGTACATGTATTACTAATTGATTCTCAAAGTTCAAAATCATAGGATAGTTCCTTCTTATTAACTTCGTGTATGTATTTATAGTTATGCTCAACGAAGAGGGATCCATGTCTTGGCTGAGATTGATGTTCCAGGACACGCTCTCTCATGGTAATTTTCTTCACAACATTTATATTTTCACAATTTCACAAATTAGTTTTTATAATAGTATTAACTATAATTTTTATAACTAAATAAAGGGGAAAAGGCTATCCTTCCTTGTGGCCCTCCAAGAATTGTCAAGAACCACTTGACGTGAGCAGTAACTTTACATTTAAGGTCATTGATGGCATTCTTTCTGGTAAAAATCTTAATCCGAAACACTCTTTTCTCGCGTAACTTCATTTTCCTAAATACTAATGGAATTTTTTTTTTTTCAGATTTCAGCAAGATCTTTAAGTTTAAATTTGTCCATTTGGGAGGTGACGAAGTAAATACAAGTAACGCGCGTCTCCTCATCAGTTTATCATATTTCCTCTCTATAGTGTTGGTTCTGAATTCTGATTACATGTACTTCGTTGCAGCTTGTTGGTCAGCAACACCGCGAATAGCCCAATGGTAATGATACTCAGACACACTTGTAAAGTTCTTTAATTAAAACGTTTTACCTCATGTTACTCCAACTTTTTAACTTGAAGGCTTAAAAAGCATCGGATGAGTGAAGAAGAAGCCTATCAATATTTCGTGCTACGGGCACAAAAGATCGCTTTGTCTCATGGATATGAAACTATTAACTGGTAGTCAATTAAACTTTCATTAGAAAACGAAAAAAAAGTAATCAAAATTTTGCTATGACTTACTACATTTTGCTCTAAATGTTATATTGTAGGGAAGAAACCTTCAACAATTTTGGAAGCAAATTAAACCCAAAAACCGTGGTTCACAACTGGTAATTACATACATATATAGAAGACAAGAATCGTTGATCAACGTTGAATTAAAACGAACTTTTTTACTTTGGTGAATCAGGCTTGGTACCGGAGTTGTTGAGAGAGTGACAGCTTCCGGTTTAAGGTGTATAGTGAGTAACCAAGACAAATGGTATTTGGATCATATAGACGCACCTTGGCAAGGCTTTTACGATAACGAGCCACTTCAAGACATAAAGGATAAAAAGCAACAAAGTCTAGTACTTGGTGGCGAGGTTTGCATGTGGGGTGAACATATTGATGCTTCTGACATTGAACAAACCATTTGGCCTCGCGCTGCCGCAGCTGCAGGTAGTTATGATATTTTCTTATAGATCTTGCAAAATATTTTATAACATACCGTGTGCTAATTGCTAAAGATTAACTATATATTTTGTGTTTGAAAGAGCGGTTGTGGACACCTTATGCAAAGTTGGCTACAAATCCAGACAAGGTAACAACGAGGTTGGCTCACTTCAGATGCTTATTAAATCAAAGAGGCGTTGCAGCCGCACCTTTGGTTGGTGGCGGAAGAGTCGTGCCTTTGGAACCAGGTTCTTGTCTCGCTCAGTGACACAGGTTTGAAATGTAGAGTATATTACATTTCACTACTTCAGCAAGACCTTTTGTTAGAAAATATTTGGTCAATTCATGTTGAAATGAACCCCCTACAATTTAGGGGTACTTAATTAAGTTTGTTTTCTTGGTTATTAGTCCTAGATTTTTCCTTCCTGTTTGGAAGTAACCGTTGTAACATTTATGTAGCTAGAGACTCACCAATTTATAGCTCGAATAAAGAATACATAGTTTGCAGTTTCGTACTTTTTGCAGTCACTAATGACTATATGATTTTGTCTAAATCATATCCATTATATAGAACTCGTAACGCGTAAGCCACTAAATTAAAGATCACTCTTTGTATATATTGTCTTATGTAAGATAAGATATTTTCTCATTTAAAAGTCTACATTGATTTAATTTCTCTAGCTTTCATTGGAACAACATTTATATATATTAAAACAAAAAAAATTGTTATATTTATGTAACCAAATGACAAAAAAGATTGAATGTAACATATATAATTTAAACTCAGTGACGTAGATGAAATATTCTCAAGGCTTCCAGGCTTTGGGAGGTGGTGGGGCTGGAGGGTAGAGAGGAGGAACACTATTGAACATCGTGTTCTTATCGATTCTGTCTCCCCCACTGCTAGTTAAAGAAATGAGAGCAGCCACGAGGCCTGCGTTTCCGGAGAGAGTAGGCTCGCTCGCGTTATAATTGTTTCGCAAGTCATGGAACTGATCGAATTTGTTTGGTCCACCGACCATAGCTCCTGTGATGTTATTTGGATTTGGATTCTT
>NC_025691.1:14290429-14310995 GCF_000633955.1 Camelina sativa
CCTTCTCTACAGCTTCTTCTCTTCTTGTCGTTTGGGATCGTAGCTCCTCGGTGGTGTACGCGTCTTGGATACTTCTTGCCGAACCCAACCACATAGCTCATTTTTAAAGGGTTGTCTCCAAGAATGTAATCAATCTGATAAAATATACAACATAATCAAATTCATAATCATCAATTGTTCTAAATTAGTCAGATTTCTGAAAAAATGTAGGGTGGTAAAGGCCGTTGGTTTGTTCTTACCTGAGACTGAGCAAAATCCTTGAGAACATGATTCTCTACAAACGTAGGGCCACAGTACCATCCAGGAACTCCAGTTGAATTAAGATAATCAGCAAACAAGGAAGCTAAGAAGGAAGCATGAGCCACATATTCAAGTGGTCTTGGTTTCCCCATGTTGAGTTGTACAAGCCCTCCTGAAAATATTGTCAAAAAGAAAAATTCAAGACCTTTTTTCTAGACACATACAAATGCAAAACAGAGGAAACAAAGTAATTAAATCACCTGAAGTCCGGTTAAACACATTGTACTGCTTGAGATAAGCGCACATGGTAACACCAGTAGCATTATGGTACCTATTAAGCATGCTCTCGTAAGGAAAACCAGGGTTCAAGAACAATCTATACCGAGTCATCAACAACATCGCTCCAGGTAATTTGTTATTCCAGCTCGGTACCATCATCTCAGGTCGATTAGCAAAAGCTTTAGCCGTTTGAGGTACACTCGGTGTGGTGGCGTATTGTATATAAGTCTTGTTTCCAGTGGCGTAGTAAAGCCACGCACCAGCCCACATGAACTCGTCGAACATACTGGTTGAGTTGTAGAAGGCTTGAGCCGTTGGTTGTCCGTCAGAGTAGCGCTTACGTTTAGACTTGCTTCTAAAGAAGGGATATAAAGTTTCTGCGCCTCTTTTGAGCTTTTTGGCGTAGTCTGGTTTATCGGTAAATACGATTGAGGCAGCGGATAAGGCCGCAGCAACTTCAGCACCTAGGTCGGCAGCAGAAGTGGAGGAGAGGACAGGACGGTCGTAGGACATGTCTTCTGGTCTTTGCCAACAATAGATATCATCTGGAGATTCTGAGTCTCTTAGTCCTCCACCAACCTAAGAGTTATGGAAACAGAGCTTTAATCAAAATAGTCAAGAGCCTTAGGGTATAGGTTTTCTTGGTGAACACGAAACTATTGTAACAGAGTTTTGTCAAACACTTGCGTATAGGTTTCTTGATACCAAGAAATGATCAGTAAATTGAGAAGAATATACAGAGAAAAAAAATACCTGAGTGTAAATTTTATCAAGGCGAGTAGCAGAATTGTTGAAAGTGAGAAGAAGATAATCAGTGCCCCATTTGAGAACATCTCTCATGTGATCATACTCATCGATGGCTTTGTATTTGTGGCTATACTCAATAAGACTCCAACTTAGCATTGTCATTGAGAATGCCATCGGAAAATGAAACTTGCCGTTGCTTCCCTCGTCGTAGTACCCTCCGACCAATCCTCCGACCACGTCCGGCAACCCATCCTTCAACCCCGAATCTCCCCTCCATGAAACCTTATTCTTCTTCGGCAGTTTACCCGCTACAATATCGCATTTTCAGATTATTTTCCCATATCATCAATGTTTTACTCATTTTTACTCCACTAGATTCTCTAATGCTTACCATCTAGATTCTAATATGATAATACTATGGATTTCTTGAATATTTTGCTACGTCAAAATATGATATTGTGCCTTGACATATTTTTCTTTTAAAATTATATGCAACCTTTGACATATCGGTGTTAGTTAAGTGTTTTTTTTTTAACTCCACTTCATATATATGAACATTTGAAATATTCATGTTAAGTTTATTTTGTTTTTGTAATGAAATTATTCTGCTCAAATATCAAAACCGCGTTAGTCGTTAGGAAAGTCACATCGTGATCATTACCAAAAGCCAGCTCACAGTCACAAGAACAAAATGGGAAAAATGCGACAAGCTAGTTAGTCGGATATACGTGCTTGAAACTGATTTTGGTATTTTATTGGGATGTCAAACACTTACATATCCTTCTTGAAGTCTACCACCTAGAGAATGTTTATTTTTGAATCATTAAAACTTTTTCTAGTACTACTAATAAGTTAATAAATACTTGTAAACGCGGAATTGTTCAAAGTTGCCTCACAAGTCAGAAATGAAATGTGGCTTTGTTAATTAGAAATTAGAAGAGACAAAAAAAGCTACATCATTTTGAAGATATTTTTATTTATTTATTAGACTGAGTTAAAATTTATAAATTTAGGAAAGCCAGATTTTTTTTAAAAAAGAATAAAATATCTACAAAATGATGTACCTTTTCCTTTATCTTTTAAAATTCTGGCTTTTCTTAATTTATAAAATATTCACATGTTCCACACATTTTCTTTTGGGAAAAAAAATATTTTCTTTGTTAAGTCATCATGCTTTTAGAGTTAAGTCTTCTACTCCAAACCGAGTTTAAAGATTTTTCATTTTTTGATAAATATTTTTTTCTATAGAACTGATGAAAATTTGATAACTCAGAAAATTTATTTCATCTTTCTTTTGAAATTTTCCAAGAACCCCAACTTTATATAAAATAAAACCAGAAAGACATTGTTGTCATCTTGAGCTTAGTTAAATCTTTTAAAAGGTAACAGTAACTATCATCATTATATTATGCACACATATAAATATATAATCAAAGATAATAGTTGGCAAATCAATAAACAAAAAAGAGTAAGGAAGACTTACATTTCTGGGCATCGAAAAACTTAATCGCCTTGTGAAGGGCAAGCGTGTAATTATCAGGAGGAGGAGGGATAGACTTATGACGAGGCAACGACTTGACGATGATGATCGGGAGAGCAACGACGATGAACAAGACAGCAATAGCTCCAACGGTCCACATACAAACCGTGCGGCTCACGGAAACACAACCTAGGTTTACATATTTCTTCTTCTTCTTCCTCCAGCTATCTTGCGGTGCAAGTAACCAACCTTGTTGCGTCTCGTCCAATTCATGCCTCTGTGAGTGGATAGCTCCTCTGTCCCAGTCCGTCATGTTCCTCCTACGCTCTTCCTCGTCTGCCGCGGCACGGTCGCTGTCTACTGCGTCCAGCGATCCGCCCCATACATTACCCGGATGCATTTCAAAAAATCTACGATGTTTAGGTTTTTTTTTTTGGAGAAGAAATGTAGAAAGGATTTAACGAGTTTTATTTTTTTTTTTGAGAAAAAAAAGGAAGGCTACTTAATTTGGGTTATGATGGGTTAGAGGTATTTATTAAAGAGTGAGTTGACCATAATTGGGTCTTAGGAAATGGGGAAGATGTATTTATATATTCTAGTAGAATCGGAATCGCATTTTTTTACATTTATTATTCTCATCATTTTCGAAGACTTTATTTCAAATAATTCCAATACGTATTGATATTCTTTTGCTATATGAGATTATAAATTAAATCGAATATCTATGACTATGTGACTATGTCTAATAATTTGCTTTAGTTATTTGAAAGTTAAGGAAATGCTACTGCTTAACTTAATACTATTAATGTTTTGGTATTTGAAGAAGAAAAATACTAATTATGTTTTGGTAAATGACATGGTTACAGCTTGCTTTCTACGTTTATTGCTCACGTAATGACAGTGAAAGCCAAAACGCGTGCGACGTGCTTAATAGGTTTGTATACAAAATTGTACACTGTAAATATTTATGTGTATCGCCATTGTCCACATCACAACGCAAACACTCGTGACTCGTATATTTTTTTTGTTCTTCTTACTAGAGCCAGCCAAAAGACAAGAAGCAAAGCATATGTTTAAATAACTTAATTTATTATCGGCCAATATTAGAATCCCACATTGGTGGGGATGTATTCCTTAGGGTAATATATAAGGATCATAGACCACTTCATTTGTTGCCAATTAGTTTTGGGTTGGATGTCCATGTTTCTTAATATGGTATCAGAATCCGTGGTTAGACCCAACAATCAATTTCCCACAAAAAACATGATTTTCTACATGTGACCCATATAAATGACATGTCTTGTTGTATTTCCGAGATGTTGGGTTTAAGTGTAAGAATATTTTATATTCTATGTAGCCTATGTGTCTTTCGGTTTAATTATAAAATTCAAGTTCATATTAACGTTTATGAATTCTAATATATAAGATGACACCGTGATGGATCGGTTTTGGTTAATGATTAGAATTAGGTGTATTGATAACCTCCTTCCTTACCAATATATATAGTTAATATATTTCTATGTTATTCGATATATGATAACATGTAATTAATCTGCAATATTATATTAATTACATGAAAGGTTGTTATACATATGTCATTAAGTGGCTGTTCACGTAAGTGACTGTTACGTGGATGGTTATGTTGGTTCACTAGTGATGTTTGGTCACATATAAATAATGAACGAACATCATATTAATGATGTCGTAACAAAAGAACAACAAAAAAAACATAGAAAGAGAGAAGAGTGTGGATTCCTTGTCCATCAAAGGAATCATAACAGAGAAAGGTTAAAGGGAGGATAAAATCAATTTGAAGATTTGGATCCATCATCAAGCAATGGATCAAGGTTAGTGTTTCTTCTTCTCTAAGAAAATATTTATGGTTGAATTAAATTAAGTTTACATGATCTTTGGGAAATATAGATTTCATGAATATAGAAATCTAAATTTATATTGGGCAGTTTTTCATTGGATCGTTTCCCATCCACATCTCGAGAAGGCCTATTATAATCCCACATCGGTTGGGATGTGTTCCTTGGAATAATATATAAGGATCATGGACTATTCTTGGGTTGGATATCATATTTCCTAATAGCCAATTTTATCCTAATTAATAGCCAATCTATCTTAACATTTTTGAAGTACATTTTTGTGACATCCTCTCTTATCTTTGTATTCAAACAAGTCCCAACTAAATTCTCTACAATCCTTACAACCAAACACAATCATTTCTTTATTTGATAATATTAATTTCCTAAAAACTATCTAACTAATTTAAATCAATATGTAATTAAAATATAATTCTCCTTGCACTTTTATTTAATCTTATATTTAATTATTTTAATTACTATTTAATACATAAAGTTAATAAAATTTTAGATTTTTTCAGCATATGATGTGATTTGAATTTTTATAAACGGATATATAATTTTAAAATGGTCTTAGGATATTTATAACCAAACAAATATATCCACATATAGAGCTCGAAATATATTTTTGGAATACAATAGGGTGTCATCACTTTTTGGCTTTTTGCCAACTTCTGGTCAGATTTTTAACTAAAATTATAATTGATTCAATTACCCGGATCCTCCTTAAGATTACTGAATATTTTGGGTCGGTTTTTAATCCATAGCATACTTATTTACATCCAAGTAATGTCAATTAATGCCCATTGTATCTTAGGAAAAATCTAATTTGCATGCCGAATTTTTAGGGCTGAGTTTGACAAAAAGAATTGATAACACAAATTTTGTAATCACATCCCTATAATATAGCAACTAATTCAATATAATACATCTTAGAAAATATCTAATTTACGTTTAATAAGCGATTACATATTTGGTAAGTTCTTATTAGCTTTAAATATACACTATTAATCCAATAATATCAATTGAGAATCAAAATAAGAATATGTCATATCATTCATTCCTAAATCATAACTAAACAAATCATAAAATGTATATTTTCAACTTACAAATCAAGAGTTTCTACAAAACCTACCTACAAGGCTACAACAGTTAATATTATATATATATAGATGCAATTCACCACCACTAAACCATTACAATATCATATCAATAAAATAATAGACTCGTGGTATACGATGGGGTAAAACCTAATTTCATTTTAAAAGTTCAGTGGTTTAGTGACTAAAACTCCAGTTGTTGAGATACCATCATACCAAATTACCAATACATGAGTTTCGGAATCTAGAGTGGCTTAGAGAAAAACAAAATTTTAACAACAAAATCATTATACAACTCAAGCGGAAACATTGATTCTTTTCATGCACTTGCGAGATTCCATACTTGTTGCTAGCCACATGTCTCTAACTCCATCAGCAACTTCACAAACCCATGTAAGTCCTAAAACTCTCTGATGCGTGGTTTTAGAATTTGGTCAAGTACATCAAATAGATTATGCATGACTTTACCTTGTGTCTACTGTCTTTGTACTTTAAATATTGAAGACATCTGTGCTAGCTCAACAACAAGACTTGCAAACCTGTCTTGATGTCGAACACCACTATAGAATCTCTCAGATTATAACACTAGTACAAAAAATAAGTTGGATAACATCAGAGACAAGAGAACGTGAAGCTCGAACAAGACAATCCGCCTTCGAGTTTGATGCACGTGGAATCCGAGAGAGAGAGAAAAGCAGAAACGGCTCCTTGTCATCCAATAAGTTGGAAAAAATGACCAATCATTTGGGGTGTGGATCATCGTGACCAACTCAGCACAATTTGTCTTGAAACGCTGACAGGGGAGCCCTCCAGATAGAATATCCTCCATGACCCACAATAATGCTTCTAGGTCTGAATGAAGGGGGGATGGACTCAGATGAAGACACTTTGCTCTCACCATGCCAAGCGAGAATGCATATCTGTTGCTTTCCAAGAACCGTCAATCTGACAGCGGGGTAAAGGTTCAGGGTTTGGAAAGGGATCAGATGGGCCCATATAAACCTCTAACAAAGAATTCTCCTCCTCCCATGCTGATTTTTCACCCAAAGCCTGGTCAATGATATCTTGTGGCTCAACCTCTAGTCCTTGAAATACTTTTTTATTTTTGTGCTTCTAGATTGATCATAAAATCCATGGTAGCTGGAGAAATTACTCTGAATCTCCTAATTGAGGAGTCTCCCTCCAGAAAATATAATTCAAATTGAGAACACCGAATCATACGGAAAGCCCTCTGGCACAACCGTAACTGGGGATAAATCCCAAACTTTCCGCGATCGTGGGCACTCAAAAAGTGCATAATTAATTGTCTCAACCGTAGAGTCACACCTCTTACCCCGAGGGTCGCAGTGAACACCTCGGTGAGCAAGCTGGTCCATCACCGGGGGAGAACCAGAGATAATACTCTTCCAGCCAAACGACAGAGAATACAACGTTTGGGCCAAATAACATGTGTTTATTCCTAAAATACCTACCCCTCGTTACACATGCCAACAAGGAATTTGGATATTGAATCAATCGCCAATACTACTTAACTAACATCGCGTCATTAATCCAAAGCCTGAAACCTTAATGCACCATCACTCTTATCTTTGCATAACTTATTTCACGCCACCTAGTGTAACCCCCAGTCCTTACCATTAGAAATACACCAAAACTTTAAAATAGCACTCGTTAACTTAAATGTCAAATTTTGTGAAAGTTTAAAGCAGCACATAACGTGAGTTGGGAGAGCCAAAACAACTGATTTGATCATTATTTCCTTTCCCCCTTTCGTCAAGTATAAAAAACTAAGGATGAAAAATATTAGGAATAAATATTTCATTATTTCATGTTTAACAGCTTAACATTTTGTTGTTAGTCTAAGAAGTTTTATAATATCGCAAAAGAACACAATTGTATTGTTAATACATTTAAATTCACTGTAAATTTGTTCTAACTACATTTTTGATCGGGAAATTAGATTGTATGATAACTATTAGGAACTTAAAAACTCAAACAAGAAATATACCAAAAAAAAGTTTTAGAAAAATAAATATGTTTCCATAATGAAATTGTGAACAAAACAATACCCCAGAAATCCGAAAAAGAAATTAACTAAACATAGTTATAATTTTATTCAAAGAGGAAGCAAATAGAAAAAATATTAAGTGGAGACATCCCTCTTCACACTGGTTCAAACAGCGGGCTCGATGCAATATCATACGATCACCATTTTTTGCCATTTAGTCCTACTTACAGATTAGTTTATCTGAACCATCAGTAGCTGTAACATCATCCAAATCAGCCATCTTTGAACAATGTTTTTAGACGTAGATGCAGAGCCGGCCCCAAGAATAGGTTGATGAAGGATGTGCTTGCGGTCCGGAAATAATATATAGAATTTTGGCCTTAAAACTTCAGTGATGTCTCGTTAGTAAAATGGTAAAGATGAACAAAAATGTGTCTGAGATCTTGTGTTCGTCCCTTAACACCACCAACTATTACAATTTTCTTTTCTTTCTTTGGTCCACTAAAAAATCAGCCTTCTCATGGTTTTTGGCTTGTGGCCTCAATATGTTGTGGGACAGGTAGATTGTTGGTCATCTCCTTCTATGACATTACTTGAACTTTTTGTTTATTAGGAAATTGAAGAAGTAGACAAATCTACTTTTGTAATCTCCACACCATCAATAATCATTAAATGATCTTACAATTATCATATAATCACTTGATAAATAGAAATTAATTAGTGAAATACATATTTGAAAGTAATATGATATATATACATATAGATATATTAACTGTTCACCGGATATGATAGAAGAGAGATCAATATATATGTATTAGTCAACAATCTCGAGAGGAGTCGTTTTTCCTTTTGAACAAACAGCAGCGACATTGTAGATGTCACAACTCCCATGAATATATTTTGGCTCGATAGAAAAGAGAAACTGAAATGTCTTCCCAACCAAATCTTTAACTTTTTGAGGCATATAGCTTCAGGATCCCTGACCTAATCATATATCTTTATTACTAATAGTTAAGTAGTACATTGTTCAATTTATGAATATCGACACTTCTATTAGATAAATTTTACCTGATCATAGCTATCGTTAAGAAGTTCAAAAGCTGTTCTTTCAAAAATTTCTGCAGAGAAAATTACAAACACCATACATTTTGTTTCTCCGGTTTGATCCATGATTTTAAAGTGTATCAAAAACAAAAATCATAATATTTGGAATAGTGAGTTTATTATTATCGAAGTACCGACTATAGTTGACAAAGTCCATAAATATGATTAGAACATATGTTTTATGAAACTTACTTTGGAGTGACAGATTTGGCATAGTCTTTGCAGACCTCACACCAAAATTTTGGCTTAAGTTTATGTTTTTCATTTTCTAACTTAATGGCCTGCTCAATGATGGTATTTTTTTTGAATTTCCTACATGATAAGTACAACCAAGAATAGTATGTATCAATTTCATATATTGTACAAACGATGCGACATATCCCGACCTACAAAAAGATAATTTATTGTTTACTAGGTTGGTATCCGCGCTACGCCGCGGGTTGTAATTTTTCTTCTTTCTAAAAACTTATTTTTTGGTTTTTGTTTTTTTAAATTATAATTTTTGTACAATACAAAGAAGAAAAACAAAGATTTGTATTCTGTCCCTAAATTTGTTTTTTTAAACCCAACTTTAATATGAACTCTTTTTTCAAGAAAACATGCTAAAATAATTGGAATTAATCAAAGATGAGTAAAATGACATCTATAGAAGAAGACCACGAAAACTACACTAATCAAAAGAGAGTAAAATGACCAAACTATTGACTTATATAGTTATATATAACAATGAGAACCCCAAAAAAAAACAAAAACTTTTCTATATTTAATCTGAGTAAAAACTGTATGTGTTTTTTTTTATGTTGTAGGCTTTTTAGCTTTCCTCTGCACTAAACTTGGAATCACACTACTTCGTTTTAATCTCCGGTTATTGCTAATTCGATTCCGAGTTGATGATGACCGGTCGACCCAATTCTTGTCTTCTGCTACAGCTTGGTTCCACTGTTCTTTAAAAGTTCGAAGCTCCCCTGTTGATTGCCTCCGTATCTATTCAAGAAAACACACACAAATTACACTCCTGCTCTACGGACAAAACCAGTTTCATCATCGGGAAATAAAAAAAAGGAAACCAGTTACACTTGAATCAAAGGTCGGAGAACCTCGTTTCTGTTTATATATAAAAAAAAGGTGATCAAAGTTGTGAGACGTCTATTTATTTTACAGTCAGGAAATGAGTAACTGGATGTTAAAATAGTGCTTACCTGAGTCACACCACTGCCAGCTGAGTTCTGTAATAATTAGGAAGAGAGATAATTCAATATTTGGTATTTTACAAGGAGAAGATGGAGGGGGAAGTAGAGTAGCTGACCTTCCTATCAGGATCAGCACTTCCACCTAGTGTTGAATGCCTTGATGAAGATATATTCGCTATCGACAATGCCTACTTTCTTGCTACGGTCATCCTATAACAACATTTAAAACTGATTCATCTAGAGAATGCAATCAGGTCACAATGCTAATAATGAATGATAGCGCTGTTGTGAGGTCTTAAAGACGAAGAAAACAAGAAATGGGGACTTTACCTGAGCACAGTACCCAAGTTTCATATCCATTCCCCAACCATAAACCAGATCATTCTGCAAACCGCAAGAAAATAACAATAAGTTGGATGCAATTTCATTAAAAAGTAAACAGATTATCTTGTGTATAAATGTTCATCTTGTAAAATTACTTGTATTAGATTCCAAGTGCAAAACCAGGCAGATCTCGAAAACACTGGAGCCATTCCTTCAACAAATCAGGAAAAACAGAGAAACAATGACATTAATGCCTGCCTCTTGTTATATAGAGAAGTCTTATATTGTTATGTTACTTAAGAAATTTTACCCGATGCAGGGAGGCCCTTCGCTAGCATTTGAGCACTTCATATTGCTCCTAGTCTCCTACTGTCATACGCTCGTCTGCAAATAGTAGCATTTGACTCTGACTGAGGACATGAAATGACCGCTGAACGAATAGTAGCATCCAAAAGCTTATGGCATGAGGCTATATCAAGAAGTTGAAGGAGTGGACAGTTAATCATCGCCTGTAACATATTAATTATTTTTAATGATAAAGACATGAGTTGTGGACATTTGAAAGAAAGAAAAATATTCAATACAATAAAACAATGATAAATATACATTGGACAAAACATAGTTAGTCTACAATCGAGATAAAATCAGAGGCAGCTGCAAATTCGCTACAAAGATGTTAAAGCAGAGTTTACGAGCTTGGTTTCAAAATTCTAAAAGATGATAAGGTCACACCTCTGCACACTTTCATTAAAAAATCAAAACTTTATTTTCGACCAGTTTATATCAAGTTCCATTTATTAGAAGGTTCTTCTTTCAAAGGAAAACATAGCCAAGAAAAAGGAGTTAGAGTTAGAGAACTCACGCAAGCCAGAGTACACTTTGCCATGCTTGTGATGCGAATCATGATCAGCTTCCTCCATGTACTATCCTCAGTAGTAGTAGCCGCAGCGTTGCTACTTTCTCCCTGAACTAACTGATGTACCGAATCTCAGAGGTCCATAAGCATTCCAATTCAGCCCCAACGGCTTCACCTTCCTCCTCCCTCGCCAGCATCTTCGTACACAGCCTCCAACGTGGGACTCTGAGTGCGCTCTCATAAAACCAAAATTCAAAAATCGCCATCACCGTGATTGTTCTCCATGGTTGTTGCTAAAGAAGATTGTTTTCCACTTTCACGATTAATAAGAATCAAAATCGAAGATGAGCGATGTTTACTGAGATAGAAAGAAATAAAAAATGATACAAAGTCTGAGATTGTTTATCCCTAAAATTAACATCCAACGGATTAGAGCAGATTATAGATTGAAATCCAACAGATTACCCTAATCCAATCCCTTTTCCGTTTCTGTATTTTCAAGAGTGATGGCTGAGTCTCGAAATATGTGGTGAAGCAAGAAGGAGAATGGGAAGGTAAGATAGAATGATGACATGTAAGTAAATTAAAGTTAATATGTATTAATTGTTATAATTTGATTGGATACTCATTTTAACTGATGTGGCAGACTGTGCTTCAATACAAAAGCTGAGCTGTCATGCTCTGGTGAAAAATATTGTAGTTTTATTGTATGGATTACGTGTGTATAAGCATAAAAAGTAATACAATTATGTACAGTTTGAATATTATATACCTCATATGCATTAAGAACTTCTTCGATAGTCAACATCGTGTATTCTTCTAATTCTTTTTTTTCCCCAAAAAAAAATCCTTCCTTTGCAAAGAATCCATGATGGTCAATTGCAAGCCATAATTAGAAAGCCTTATTTTAGAATGAAACAAAATATTGTTACAAAATAATTTAATAAGAATGTAAATTATTGAATACTATTTATTAAAAAACTAACAATTCTTTAAGATATTAACTTGAGTTATGTCTGTGTTGATCAGAACTCTTGAAGAGTCAAACGAATTTGAGACAGTCCAGACATCTGCATAAATATGTAGTAATACTCAAATTTGAAATCACATTTTTAATAAATGTGTATGTCGTCGTCAAGTTAGAAAATATAGAGGGATTATCGTTTTTAGATTGACTTTGGCAAACCTTATTAGTCAGAAAACAATACCATCGACGGACTCTTGACAAACTTGATTAAGTGCTTTAGAAAATTTACTCCAAAGAAATTACAGTACATGAAACAACTGCATCCGGATTCCTAATCCTCACATAGGATCCACGAGATCTCACCAGAATCCCATAAATTCGATGAGGCAACCGGCGTAAAAATCGCTCCTAATAAAAATTTCCACAAACATAGGTTAGATCTAACCCCTGTTTTAAAAATCGCTAGACGTTAGCCGGGCGGTGAGAGATGGCCTAGCGATTACTTGTAAAATCGGATTTAAATCTGGGATTAATCGGGACTAGTTTTATCGGTTTTATCTATATATGTGTATAATATATTAAATCTGTAAAATGTTACCAAGAGTTAACATTAGTCCAGCGGTTTTCATATGTGGCCCCAGATCACGAGTTCAAGCCCCACATTGTCATTTTTCTTTTTTTTTACAGTTTTTTTTAAATAAATATAAAATGACAAAAATGCCCCTGTCTTTTTCCTTGTGGATGTCGATTTGTGACGATCTGTAAACCGTAATTTAAATCTGCCTCTTCATTTTTTTCAACTATTAGTCGTTTTAACGTGTTATTGTCATAGTTTCGGCCCTCATATAATAGATCTATAAAAGGAAATTATAGTTAGAAGTTCAAAAACCCTCAATTTTTTTTTTTATATTTTCGATTTGTTGGCCGATTAGGGTGAAATCCCGGCGGTAAGAAGACGCTCATCGTGTAACCGGTGATTACATGGGTGCCTAGACCAATTTTTAAATAGGGGTTCTAACTAACTCATTCTCCGAATCCACAAAGACAGTCATACAAACGTACTTTAGCCCACAAGCATCTTAGATTCGTAGACTCTAGTCACTCCGCATAAGACTACTTCAACATCCAACCGGACAAACCACATGTCTCCACTTCCAGGATTAATCTTCACTTAATCACGTATCCCAAACACCACCTCATCTTGATACTTAGTCGCACAACCAACTACCCCTAAGCGACCAAGTTCTTCCAGCCACAAACTTCACCTCTCCAACGATCCGATTTAACCTACACTAACTCCAGTGATTCTCCAACGACCAATCACACAACAACATGCTGGTGTCGACTGACACCCCAACATTTCCACAAAACCATCCATGCTAAACCTCGATATTAACGCCCAATTAATTCACAAACCAACCGTTCAGACACCCCAGATTGTGAATCAACTTTCTGATTTGATCTATAACGTCCAGACCGCCACCTTGCGTAATGGACCTCATGTTCACTCCTGGCCCATGTGTCTACCTCGCTTAGTGGACCCCACATCTAGGACGTCCACTCCCAACTGTGGTCCCAGCCACATCTGATGGCTGGTTTGCTACATATGGGAGGCTTTAAAGACTTGTTTACTGTCCTTACAAATCAGCACATGATCTTTTCGGAGTTCTCTCAGGACCCATGACCAAAAAGATTAGTGCAATTTGGTGACATAGGTGGCCAAATCAATTCTTTTAAACCTCTTTGCAAACCAGGGTATCAGAATTCACTCCCACTAATAGATCGTAATGTCCTCGTTGCCATGACCGTCACCCCCCCCCGACGGTGTGAGCCCACTCGACTCCATACTTGTCTCGGTTTGGCTCTGATACCACCTGTAAAACCCAGACCGCCACCTCGTAATGGGTCCCATGTCCACTCCCGATCCATTGTCCCACCTTACTTTATAGGCCTCACGTGTTCTCACTAGACTCGTGAGCCTATCCATATCCAACAGTCGGTTTGCTATAGCCGGGAGGTTTAAAAGCTTCGAGCAGATCGCGTCTGTGGAGTCGGTATTGATCGACACCAAGGATTTGACAGCGCAAATATTTGGCGAATGTTGGTACTAGGGTTTTCGTGTTGAGGAGGGGTGTCGGTTGACACTGAGGAGTAGTGTCGGTCGACACCAAGGAGCGGTATCGATCGATACTTAAAGATAGTGTCGATCGACACCAAGAGTCAGTGTCGATCAACACTAGGAGGGTGTTGGTCAACATTAACCCTTTCAGCAAGCGGCTGATACTTGGTTTCCTGGTTTGTTTGTGTTTGTTTGTTCTTTTTTTGGCATTGGATTCTCAGTTGCTTGTATGTAAAGCCTAGTAGATGGGAGGATTGCCTCACTGAGTGTTTATGACAATACTTATGCATCTCAATTTGTGTTTGTGGTGCAGGTAAAAGCAAAGTGTGATCGTGGAATAAAGGAAATGGAATGAAGTAGTCTAGAATGGTTGTTTAGGTTGCTAGTTCCTTGTTCTATGACTTGGTTTATGTTATTGGTTTTGTTGGATTGATGATATTGGTTTATTCATTTGGTTATTTAATTCATTGGTCTATTTGGTTATTTCCGCTATTTGGTTTGAATGTAGTTAGATTGTTAGTGACTATGAGATCACCAGTTTTGAGATTTAAAAAAAAAAAAAGGGATCGGGTCGTTTCAGTTAATTGTGACATTGTGGTATGTAGAGAGGTTTTAAAAAATTGATTTGGCCACCTATGTCACGAAAGTGCACTTATCTTTTCGGTAAGGGTCTTGAGAGAACTCTAGAGTTAATCGTGTTTGAGCTGGAGTAGTCTCAGGATGGGTGACCTTCTGGGAAGTAACTGTCAGAATTATGCGAGTGAGGACAAAACACATGAAAATATCATGTGGTGATTTGTAGGGACAGTAACAAGTCTTTAAAACCTCCCGGAAGTAGCAAACCGGTTGTCAGATACGGATGGGCTCACAGACCTAATGAGAGGACGTGAAACCCATTAAAGAAAGTGGGTCCATGGACTGGAATTGGACATGGGGCTCACTAAGAGGTGGCGGTCGGAACGCTACAAATCCCTCCGATTATGACAATTAAATATTCGAGATTTATGGATAATGTAATATTCGTATTTTTGAAAAATTTGTTACCAAGTTTTAGAAAATTTATCTGATTATTACAATTAATGTTAATATTCGAGATTGATGTATAATGCCAAATTCGGTTTTTTTTTTGAAATGATAGTGTTAAATTTATACAGTATATTGTTAAAAAAAAAGAAACAAATAAAGAGAGAAAATATTATTAAATCAGAAATAATAAAGAAACAAAATTAAAGTTAACTTGAAAAGCAGATAAAAAAAACTTTGTGAGGCCATTCATTAGACGCACACCCCTCTCAAATTTGGAACCCAAATCATAAATTGAAGCTTTTTTTCTTCTTGCTGAAGTGTCAAATGTATCTTCATAATTGTTATATGAAACACATATTGCATTTGTTCCCCGTTTCTTTTCCATTGTCTTCATGACATTTTTGTTTCATTTTGAGATTTTATGAGTATATAAACAAAAAAAACAAAAGAAAAATTAGAATTCTACATTTGATAATAAAAAAACTTGATATAAAATAGGGAGAAGAAAAGAAAATTTACCTTTAAATGTTTTAGATGTGATGATTATATGCTGAAGATGTGTTGTAAATGCATAATTGGATTTACCATTGGTTTGTTGACATTCAAAGAAGAACTTTTACAAAAGTTGTTGTTTTGATCACTCTCAATTTTTTTTCTTATATGGATGGAGAAGCACTCTCACCCTTAAATAATAATAATTTTTTTTTTAAATAGTTACAGATCGTGAGTGGTGTGGAAACAAATTTTCAGTTTTTTCTAAACAGCTTAAATACATATATAATATCCCCCAATATTTTTAATAAAATCAAGAATAGTTGAGAAATTGAAAAAATAAAAGAAAAGAGGTTACGATATCCAAACAGATCTGTTTCTTTATATAATTATTATTTATGGAAAATATATCACGGATACTGTATATTTACGATTTTTTTAATAATTATTAATTGATGGAAATATTTGTGATATAATGATTAATTATTTTGAAAATAAAATATTTTTGCAGGTTTATTAGATGGAGAATGTAATTATTATATTTAAATAAAAAAATAAACATAATTTATATTTTGAAATGTTATTTTCGTATCTTTAAAATAATTAATAATAGAAATTTATAAAACTTTTTTTTGGGAAATAGTAATATATGTTTGATTTTTTATGGAAAAATAAATTGATTCTTCTTGAATAAAAAAAGATTAATATTGAATATTTTTGAGTTTTGAATATAATAAAATTTTGAAATACATATTTATTTAATTTTGCATCATTTATTATTGATATCAGTTTTGTATCATTTATTTATTTGATATTTAATTTGTATCATTATATTAAGTGATGTAAATTATATTTTCTGTTAAATATTTTTGAATTGATGCAAATTCAAATAAAATTGTGTCACTGAACTGATGTCAAATTATTCGATTACGACATCAATAATAATAATTGATGCTAAACACATAATTATGCATTATTTATTAATAAGTCATTTAAATTGATATCATTTACTTTTGTGATTCTGTTTAAGTGATGCAACAAACCTTTTTTTTTGTAGTGTGTATAGGATCAGGACCTCCTGGGACCTTTCTCTCAACTCCAATCGAAGATGGTTCTTCACGAATAGCTTCCATCGATGACATTTTTTATTTGCTTCTCCTTTTGTTTAGTCTTCTAAATTAACAAGTTCAGCATATTTTTCTTGTTTTATTTGGTTATCCCATTCGTTGAACTATTTATTCTTTTTTTCTTTATTTGTTTTTTATTTACTTAAAAGTACATAAATTACTGAAATATAGGATAAATCAAAATAACCACTAGTTGAAACGACCCGACCTACTTTTTTAATATATTATTAAACTAATGATTTCATACTCAAACCAAACAGCGGATAACATAAAACAATAACCAATAAACTAATAACCAATAATCAATAATCATATGTCTACAAACTTTAAACCAACCATTCACAAGCAAACAACATGAATCAAATAACTATCAACCTAAACATTCATTCTAGACCACATGGTACTATTCTAGGAACCTAACGACAACATAGAACACGCAACCGAGCCTTTAAAACATTATCCTCTTCATCGTCTCGATTTCACGATCACACTTTACCTTTACCTGCACGACAACATATATGAGATGCGTGAGTATTGCCATAAATACTCTGTGAGGCGATCCTCCCATCTACTGGGTTATACACACAAGCGAAAAGACAATTCCGATCAACATACAAACAAGCAAACCAGATAATACGCAACTCTGCGACCTTGCATTGACCGACACATGCCTTGCGTCGACTGATGAACCACCGTCGCATCGACTGATGTAATCTTGTGAATCCCTAACTGCATTGACTGATGCACTCCAAGCATCGACCGATGCAGCCCCTTGCATCGCCATCAAATCCCTAACTGCATCGACTGATGCATTCCTTGCCACAAAACAATCATCAATTCGCTTAGATCAGCCATGGTCATGCACTCACCTTTGAGAATGAGCCGATGCGGCTAGGGTTTTGATCTCCGTATGATTCTGGGGATTTTGTGGGTCCGATTTTGGGGTTCTATTGAGGTTTATCTTGTGGGTTTCAATGGGGATGTGCGGTGACGTTTGTGGAATTTAATGGTTCTCGGGGATCGACTTTCCCTCTGGCTGAAGAGCCGGTTGATATCGGATTTGAGGGTAAGTTTTCGGGATATTCTGGGATCTCTGGTTTCCAAACTTGGTTTCTTGCAGGGGTTTGCGATTTGTCGTATCTTGGTGATTTCAATCCCCTGTGAGATTTTTTGGAAAGTTCGTGATCTGTTGGTGGGTGTGGAGGAGCAGTATCTGTTGGGGATTCGATTGTCTGGTTTTGGAAGGCTGTGGTATGATGTTTCTTTGGGATTGTGCGGATCTGTTCTGCGGGATTTGCTCTCCGTAATTCGATCTCATCACGGGCATTGGGGGGGGGGGGCTTTATAGCATGGGTGGAAGATTGGGGGAGAATGTATCTCTCTCTCGATTTCAGTTTCTCCAGTGTATCCTTTGTTTCATTTTTGAAGTTTGCTGCTGCAGTCATGTCGCAAAGTGGTCTTCTGGGGAAGGGTGTGGTCGGTCTCTCGGAGGAGGTTGCGAGGCCTAGAAGGAAAATCAAAATTTCCTACTTCGACAATCCTGATCTTATTGCTGGATATTCAAAGACCGTTGTGGGGCGCTGCTTCAATTCTAAAATGCAGGATATGAAGTCGTTGCTGATTATGATGCCAAGGATCTGGCAAGTCGAGGGTCGGGTTGTGGGTGCAGATCTGGGTTCGGGGAAGTTTCAGTTTGATTTTGAGGAAGAGGATGACATCGTCGAGGTTTTGAAGATGGGTCCCTATCATTTCGATTCCTGGATGGTCTCCTTTGTTCGTTGGACACCAAGGGTGGATCCAGCTTATCCTTCAGCGCTTACGTTTTGGATTCGAGTGTGGGATGTGCCCATTCAGTTCTGGGCAGAACCTACATTTCGAGATATTGGATCTGGTTTGGGGATTGTCGAGGCTGTGGATATCGATAGAGGGAGGGTGCAGGTTACGGTTGATGGTCTCAAACCACTCTGTTTTGAGGTAGACAGAGTTCTTCAATGGTGAAATTACGGTTGTGAAGCTGCATTATGAGTGGTTATATGGTTGGTGTAATCTCTGCTCCAGCTTGTGTCATGATGAGTCTGTATGCCCTTTGGTTAAGCGTGTGCAAGATCATGATGGTCGAGGGGGTTCCGGGATGGGACAAGATCAAGGAAACCTTTTCGAGCTACAACAGAGCGGTCCTGGCTGATTCAAGAAGGGGACCGGGTCAGGGTAAAGGGGGTCATAAAGGTCAAGGTTATGGAGGTGCCAAGGCTCGGGTAGAGCATTTAGTTGGCTCCTCCTCGCGTAATAAGGGAAAGTCTGGTTCGGGATTCCCTCCGGATTTGTGGGGGAGACAAGGGGGGTCTCGGGGTCAAGGGAGACAGCGTGTGGATGCTGCTAGGGCCCCGTTACCAGAAGGGGATGGTCCATCTGTGGTAAAAACCAATCAACAAAAGGTTGTTAAAAAAGCTCTATTTCAGGATGAGGATGTTGAGGAGGTTTTGGTGATGCCTCATGTAGGGGTGGCTTCTGTTGAGGAGGAGGGACAAATTTTGTCTCCCTCTATGGAGAAGAGAAGTGAGGGTGCAGAGACATTGGTTGTGGGGGTCTGCTGTTCAGGTTTATGGGGATGCCTCTGCTCTTCCAGTATCAGGAACCAGTGTGCAGGAAGTGGTTCAGCCGGTGTCTCAGCAGAGCACACAGTTCGAGAACCAAGGACCTGTTCTGGTGTCGCCGAGAGTAGGTACTTCCTTTGTCATATTTGCCTCGGTCGTTAGCAGTCCTCCTATGGACCAAGGGGTTGTGCCCCAAGTTTCCTTGGGAGAAATGGGTTCACAGGGGTGTGCGGTTAGTGCCTCGGTGGAGATTGCAATGGGGGAGGCTGCAGGTCAGGATGGTGAAGGTACCAATGGGGAGATGGACTTGGATCAAGCCATGTGTGAGGGATCGGAGGAGGATCTGCGATCGGAGGATTTAGTGGGTCGATCAGAAGACTCTAACAAAGCTCGTCATGGGGGACAAGGGACGGAAGGGAAAAGGTGTAGTGATGCGTGGGGTCTGCGTGAAAAAACGCAATGCTCAGATGTTGCTGTCTCCGCGGAAGCGTCCAAATGGGTCAGGTTCCAGTGTCGGTGATCAGGCTTCTAAAGCCCAGGAAGGGGTGAAGGGAGGCCCAGGTGGGGGAAAGCCACCAAAGTCAAAGCCTGTTAAATGAATGTTTTAAGTTGGAATTGTCAAGGTCTGGGTAATAAAGCTACTATAGGGCACCTTAGGGATCTTTGGTACCAGCATAGACCAGATTTTTATTTCTCATGGAAACAAAACAATCTTTTTCTTTTTGGGAACAATTTGTAGGCCATTTTGGCTATAATAATCTAAAAACTGTGGAACCAATTGGTAGCAGTGGAGGTTTGGCTTTATTTTACTATAAAGATAATTTTAATGTTGAGATTTTAATGGAGTCCAATAGAATGATTGATGTTGAAGCGGTTTATAAGGGACGAATTATTAATTTAACATTTGTGTATGGTGATCCGGTTCCAAAAAACCGTGATTTGGTGTGGGAAAGGTTGCTACAGATTAGTTCTACTCGGACTACTCCTTGGTTTCTTATTGGTGATCTTAACGAGCTTACTG
Organism: Camelina sativa; assembly: GCF_000633955.1. Lineage (NCBI taxonomy): Eukaryota > Viridiplantae > Streptophyta > Magnoliopsida > Brassicales > Brassicaceae > Camelina > Camelina sativa. The sequence continues at coordinate 14,310,972 of NC_025691.1, forward strand.
GTAATCATGAGAAACGTGGGGGGG
>NC_025691.1:14311624-14315297 GCF_000633955.1 Camelina sativa
GGGGGGGGGGGGGATGCATCATGCTTCTTCATTCATCTCTTTTAATGAAATGATTCGGGATTGTGGTTTTTTAGAGTTTTCCTTTTTGGGAGATTGTTTGTCCTGGCACGGTTGGCGAGACAAGAAACCTATACGGTGCCGGTTAGATAGGGCTTTTGGAACCGAAGAATGGCATGAGTTGTTCCTGGATACGGTTACGGAATACTTGCCTAGGATTGCCTCAGATCATATGCCTTTACTGGGTAGTATTGGGGCTAAACGGCACAGGGGTCGTCGGAACTTCATGTTCGATAGACGCTGGGTTGGTAAAGAAGGTCTTATGGAGGCGATTTCCTCAGGGTGGAGTGGTGTACAGGTTCAGGGCCCATCTGGGTTTGTGGACAAGTTGGTCAGTTGCAGAAGGTTGATTTCTCGCTGGCGGAAAGTGTAGGATCCGTATGGAAGGGTTTTGATTGAGGAAATTAAGAAGCAGTTAGAGGAGGCCCAGACCGATGATGCGACACCCCCTGAGGTTATTTTCGATCTTCATGCCCGCCTGAGGGAGGCCTATAGGGATGAGGAGGTACACTGGTATTTGAAAAGTAGAAATCGGTGGATGAGAGTGGGGGATAGGAATACTAAGTACTTCCACGCTCAAACTAAGCAGAAGCGAGCTCGTAATCGGATTGTCGGCTTGTACGACAAACAAGATGTTTGGTCCACGGATGATGCCACTGTTAGTGATACAGCGGTGTCATATTTTGCGGAATTGTTTTCTTCTACAAACCCGTCTAATTTCGAGGAGGTTTTGAGCGAGGTTAAAACGGTTATAACGGAAGCGGACAACATCAGATTAACGGTTCCAACCACAGAGGCAGAGGTTAGGCGGGCTTTTTTTATGATGCACCCGGATAAAGTTCGGGTCCGGATGGGATGACAGCTTTGTTCTTCCAGAAGGCATGGAATATTGTTAAGGATGATCTGGTGGCTTTAGTGAATCGGTTTTTTTGAGGAGGGTGTCTTTGACTCTGGTCTCAATCGGACACATATTTGTCTTATCCCTAAGGTGGCAAAACCCAGTCGGAAGGCAGAGTTGCGTCCTATTATTTTATGCAATGTGGGGTAAAAGATTTTGTCTAAAGTCTTGTGTAATCGGCTTAAGTTGATTCTATCGGGCTTAATCTCGGAGACACAATCTGCTTTTGTTCTGGGTCGGTTGATCTCGGACAATATTCTGATTGCTTAAGAGATGTTTCATGGTCTTCGGACCAATAAGTCCTGTAAAGGGAAGTTTATGGCCATTAAGACAGACATGAGTAAAGCATATGATAGAGTTGAGTGGGGTTTTGTTGCGGCTTTACTCTGCCAGATGGGATTTGCGGAAAAATGGATTTCATGGATTATGTTCTGTGTATCTTCGGTTGAGTATAGAGTCCTTATTAATGGTCAACCTACTAGACAGATAGTGCCGGAGAGAGGGTTACGACAGGGAGATCCACTTTCACCTTATTTGTTCATACTATGTACGGAGGTTCTGATTGCAAATATTCGTAAGGCGGAAGCGACCAAGCGGATAACGGGTATTAAGGTGGCAAATAAGTGTCCCCCTATTACACACTTGTTGTTCGCAGATGATAGTCTCTTCTTTTGCAAGGTGGATAAGGATATACTTAAGCAGTATGAGGCTGCCTCCAGACAGCAAATCAATTTTGCAAAGTCTTCCATCCAGTTTGGTGACACGGTCGATGAACCAACTAGGATGGAGATGCAGAGGGTTCTTGGGATAACAACCATGGGCGGGATGGGATCGTATTTAAGGATCCCTGAAAGTTTGGGAGGGTCTAAGACAAAAGTCGTCTCGTTTGTTCGGGATCGGTTACAAAGCCGCACAACTGGTTGGACGGCGAAAATGCTGTCCAGAGGGGGTAAGGAGGTGATGATTAAGTCTGTGGCGACTGCGGTCCCGAGTTTTGTGATGTCTTGTTATCGTTTACCAAAAACAATCACTTCCAAACTCACTAGTGCGGTTGCGAATTTTTTGTGGAGCTCGAGTGGTCAGAGTGGGGGCATGCATTGGCTGTCATGGGATAAACTTTGCAGCAGTAAGCAGATGGGTGGATTGGGTTTTAGGAATGTTGATGATTTTAACATGGCTTTATTGGCTAAGCAGTTATGGCGACTGATTGAGTATCCAGACTCTCTGTTTGCCAGGGTTTTCAAAAGTAGATATTACCGGAATTCCAATCCTTTGGAACCAATACGGTCCTACTCTCAATCTTACGGGTGGAGGAGCATCTTATCAGCTCGATCTTTGGTGAATAAAAGGCTTATTAAACGGGTTGGCTCGGGTCACTCCATTTCTATATGGACTGATCCCTAGGTTCCAGCTCAATCCCCAAGACCAGCTTTTTCAAACGGATCTGCTCCAGATCCTAATCTTCGTTTGTCTCAGTTTATTGATTCCCATACGCATACTTGGTGTCGGGATCGGCTTCTTCAGCATTTTGATCCGGTGGATGTAGCTTTGATAGGAGCTATCCCGTTAAGCAGTTGTCCAAAGGATGACTCTTTTGGGTGGCATTTTACAAAGTCTGGTAAATATACGGTCAAATCAGGATATGATATGGCGCGTCTCGGTGTTACTAATACCTTCCAGGCTTTTTGACCTGGACCGGATATCACCCCTCTTCTTGCAGGGGTTTGGCAGATTAGTTGTCCACCGAAGATTAAACATTTTATGTGGCAAGTTTTGATTGGGTGTATTTCCGTTTCAGCAAACTTGAAACGGAGGGGTTTATCTTGTGATGTTGGTTGCATACGATGTGGTGCTGAGGAGGAAACTATCAATCATGCTATATTTGTTTGTCCGCCAGCACGTCAGGTCTGGGCTCTGTCCCATGTTCCTGCGGGTTCACAGAATTTCCCAACAGAGTCTATATTCTCTAATGTACACCATTTCTTAGGACATAAAAATCCGGGTTCACAGGTAGCGGCTTTTCCTTGGCTCATGTGATATATTTGGAAGGCAAGGAATGCTAGGGTTTTTGAGAATCAAGTAGAACATCCTGACGAGGTTGTACGAATGGCGGAAGGGGAGACAACCTCCTGGCTTCAGGCCCAGGAGGAAGTTGGAGAGGGGGAGTCTTCTTTCTCTCCTCTCCCCTCCCCCTTTACGCCCCAAGAGAGAAATCTTTCCCTTCCTTCGGATTACTCAGGGTATCGGTGTTTCGTTGATGGCTCTTGGAAAGAGTCTGATTGTTTTGCAGGTACAGGGTGGTTTTGTGCTTCTTTGCAGAGAGAGTCCCGTTACATGGAGCAACCAACTACATGCGCAGTCTATCTCCACTACACATTGAAGTTGAAGCCTTCATGTGGGCCATGTGATGCATGATTGGCCATGGTTTCCAGGATGTGACTTTCTTTACGGACTGTTCCGATTTGGTGAAGATGGTGTCTTCTCCTCATGAATGGCCGGCCTTCACAACATATTTGGACGACATAAAGATTGACAGGGAGGAGTTTTCTTCTTTTTCTTTAGTTTATGTTTCCCATAATGCTAATGTAAGGGCGGATTATTTGGCACGCCGAGCGCGTATATATCCGCACCATATTTTGTTTGTAAACGATTTCTCACCAAATTGGCTCGACTGACCTAATTCTTTTGTTGACAAAAAAAAAAAAAAAAAAAAAAAAA
>NC_025691.1:14315585-14320232 GCF_000633955.1 Camelina sativa
GAACAAGATTAGCATTATGATTAATACCGCACCGTCATTCAAAAGTTGCATCTTTTCTCTCTTCTTCTTTTTTTTTTTTTTTAATTTCGTTGTAAATTAGTTGGTTACTCTTAGTTCCTCCTTTTTCCTTTTCATAGTGGTTTTTTTTTTTTTTTTGCTAACTAAGGGAGCTAGCTAGTCAAATGTAAATAATATAGATATAGCAATGAGTAAATTAGAAGATGTGTATTCTAGTTGAATGTTCCGTTATCGAAATCCCCTTTATAATAAAACGGGAGTACACAACATTGTTTTGTGGACTATATGATTTTAATAAGTTGGTTACATATAGGTTTTAAATGAATTGATAGATTAATTGGTTACAACTTAAATAATGGGTGCAACCTTAATTTATTTTTGGAAGATTTTATTACTAGAGCACGTTGTTTCCAAAAATCTTAAAGAGAATATTCTAAAGAATCATTTGATATCATCTAACTAACCATATTATTTTCCTTTATTAAATTTTTCATCAAAAAAAATCTTTTGATATCTAACTTAACATATTAATTTGTTATTTATCATTATACTTCACCTCTCATTATTATATATGAGTCAATTTTTTAATCAAATAAATAATCATATTATTTATTATAATTAAAAAAATAGTTTTATTTCTGGATATACCATAAGTTGAATTTTTAAAAACAAATATAAATTGTTCAATCTATAAAATATTCAAGCCTTAGTAATATTATTCTTTAAAAATAATATCTATTTAATTAAAAATTTTACTGAGTAACGAGTCAAAATTTGAATATTTAAATTCAATTTCATAATTTTTTGTTGAATTTTATAATTTTATATTATATAATAAACTTGAAATAATTAATTTTGAAATATTTTTAAAATATTGAAACTTGATATAAAAGTTAGAAACTATAAACACTCTAAATTGATTGGTTATAGCAATGTCAATAATATGTCACTATAATATGAAAACAATTCAAGAAACCAAATATATTATAACAAAAAGTATAAAAATATTAAAATTACTCATAATATAATAACTCGCTTTTAAAAAACCAAATTACAAAATTATGTCTTATAATGATATTCAAGTCATGATGTAGAATATACATTGTTGAAATAACTTCACATACATAAACTAATACAACATATTAAAATTTTCTTTTAAAATATAAAATATTCAAAATTTTGTATAAAAAAAATTTAACCAGTGTTATAGCACGGGTACTTATCTAAAATCATTAACAATATAAAACTTACAAAATCTATGTTTTTTTTCAAGCCATCATATTTAACACATGATTTTATTGCATAATGTTTTATCCAAAAAACCTTTAAAAAATAATCACATAAATTATATTTTATATAAAAATTACAATATAAATAAAATGAAATTCAACTTGTGCTCTAGCACGGATCTTAATCTAGTAGCAAAGATATTACTCTACCGAGAAGGAAGAACCAAGTCAACTGAAACTAAAACCAAATTAAATTAAATTAAAGGGAGAGGAGAACTGAAACTAAAGACCAAATTAAACAACCAAATCCGAACAAGTTGTAATCAATTCAAGAATGGTCAAAACATAAACTACGGATAACTAATGGCACCACCATATGAACATAAATAATTTTTTAATAAAAATGCATTTATGTCTTTCATCCAAGTAAATGGGGCATATTTTGGATAAAAATAAAGCTTTTTTATGTTAAAAAAGGCTTTCCTTTCACTATATTTTATATACATTAAACTTTTAAACTAACAATTGTTAACTAAATATCTTATTAATAAATTTAATCTAGGAAATTTTTGTTTTTAGAGAATTAGAACCCTTAACTACCTGCATCAAAGACTTTGATAAAGTATAAGTATCTGGAAAACTGGATTTTGATTAGAAATTTGAAAAAATTGCTTTGACTAATCAAGTATATTATTAGCCATATCTATAATCATGGCTGCTTTTTTTTTATCGTCTGCAATTGCATTAATTTGGGGTTCGAAACAAAGGAAAAAGAGCAACAGAAACAGAGTAAGCAAAACAGAGCTAAACAAAATAGAAACATGAAAAATTAAGCAGCCATTCAAAGCCAAAGTGAGCCCTGATTAAGCTCGGTTGTCCCTCATAATCTGCTCCTGAAGCCAAGCAGGTCCTCCCAGAGAGAGGTAAGAATTAAGATGCCCATCACGTATTACACTTTCCGCTATCTCACGAGCCATTCTATTGACCTTCGGATCAGCTAGGTGAAATGAGACATCCTGCATTTGTCGTACCACCTGAAAGATTCTGTGGAGAACTGATCTACACTTAGTCCACTCCAAAGGTCTAGTTAAAGCTTTTGTTACCGCTCCACTATCTGTCCAGATCTCTCAAGACATAATACGTAGAATCTGGAGGTTTTCAAGGCATTAAAGAATACACTGCAATTCTGCTGTAATCCGATTTAGCATCGGAAGGAAAGCATGTTTGGAGTGGAATAACACGTCGCCTACATGGTTTCTAAGCAACCAAGCTCCACCCGAAAAACAATCATCATTTATCCAGGAGACATGCAGATTACACTTGAGTTTCCCGTAAGCCGGCTTAGTCCACCTCTTTGGTACTAGGTTCATAGTACTTCCCATAATCATGGCTGCTTAAGCCATACAAAAATGAAAATATTGTTTTGACTAATCAAGTATATTATTTTTACTTTTTATTCTCTTATCAACTGCTTATGAAATAAACTATGACTGTTTTTATATTATTATTATTTATGATTTTGTAAAAAAAAAATTTAGGGTATTATTTATTTATTTGCATATGGCATTTACAAATTCTAGTTTGACTGATTACCTGAAACAACTCATCCGTCTTTTTTTTTCTTATATATAAATTTCTAATTGTCCTACACCCACTAAAAATCTGTCAACACCCAACATCAGCGGATAACATAAACAATACCAAACTAGATAATGATCCGCGCTGATAGCGCAGAAATTTTTTTTTATTTCGTTATTTGTTTTAATTGTTAAGATTATGATTCTGTTGTATCATTCATTTACATGTTATATAATATAATACTATATGGTGAGTTTTGAGTCACACTAAACTACTAATTGGTAAGTTGAAACTAATACATATACCCGTTACTTGGCTCGTATCCGTCCCGAAAAAGGGTACCCACAGATCTAAGGTCGAGTAAAGATATTATAACTATATTATTTGTAAATAAGGATCGAGTATCTGGTATTAATTTAATTTTAGATACCCATGTCGTTACCCATCTCATTACCCGTTTTGTTACCTGACTGTGCCGTTACCCGTTAATATTTTGTTGTATTATCATTTATTAATAATATATATATATATTTTAGAATAAAAGTTAAAGCCTAAGTTCAACTTAGCTTTATTTTTAATGGAAAATAATTGTTATTTGTACATTTTGGTATTTATATATGAATGATCCCTGCTGCAGTGCTGGAAAATAACTTTTTGTTTTCTTTATATAAAATTCTTTTAATTCTATTATTATGTACTATAATTATTTGGCATATTATATAATATAATGTTTTTTTAGTCATATTATAGTACTAATTATTATTTTTGTGTTTAATACAAAATAAATACATATGAATTGAATTAGCAGATGATGTACTTTACTTCTAAGAGGTGAAGTAGTATTATTTTCCCAATTGCAAAAGTTTTTTTTATTTTATGTAATTATATTTTTAGGGATTTAATTAATTTCCATTGTGTATGGGCCCATTTTCCTACATTTTATGATATGTAGTTATAAAACGATTATCTACATATAATTAACATATCCCCTATATATTAAAAGAGAAACATTCTGGAGAAAAAGCTGATGTGTCGTCACTGTAGAGCTCCGTATCCAATTTATTGTTCACCCATAATATTCCATAAAATTACATAAAACTGCCACTGTTATATATATATATATATATATAACTACCACTTCTATTTAATTTATTTATATACACAATATTTTGCTCCTATAAATTCTAAAATGGGTAAATATTATTCAAAAATTGATAAATATTATCCCTACATATTTTCAAAATTAAATTAATTTCACTATGTATTGTAATATAATAATATAACTATATTATGAGATGTAAAAATATATATATTTAAAATCATATCTTCAGAAATATAAATAATGTTACCTTTCTAATAATTTTATAAAGCTCTAATGGTGAAAACATCAAAGATCATTTGAAACTGGCTCAATGTTTATTCTTTTGCTAAAAACAATAACTATATTTGCCCAGAAAAACATATGATCACCAATTAAAATGACATGAATATATACTTTAATTTGGATAATTATGTAGTTAAACATTATATATAAATATGTAGTTATAGAGTTTTTACAGAAATCTTAAAATTTAGAAAATCCAGTCCAAGAAAAATGAAAACAAGTAATAATATTATAACAACAGCTGAGATATTTAGGGATCTAATGACCAATAAAAATTTATAAAATCCAGTGATATATTACCATCAAATTTTTTTCCCTTCTCTTACTATATTGTTTACATTAAATTGTCATTAGTATAACTAAGGAATATTTCATTCAATAATTGAAAGAAATCTATACTATTAATTGGGGAATACACTTAAGGGTTAAAAAAAAAAT
>NC_025691.1:14323398-14343435 GCF_000633955.1 Camelina sativa
TATATATATATATATATATAACTACCACTTCTATTTAATTTATTTATATACACAATATTTTGCTCCTATAAATTCTAAAATGGGTAAATATTATTCAAAAATTGATAAATATTATCCCTACATATTTTCAAAATTAAATTAATTTCACTATGTATTGTAATATAATAATATAACTATATTATGAGATGTAAAAATATATATATTTAAAATCATATCTTCAGAAATATAAATAATGTTACCTTTCTAATAATTTTATAAAGCTCTAATGGTGAAAACATCAAAGATCATTTGAAACTGGCTCAATGTTTATTCTTTTGCTAAAAACAATAACTATATTTGCCCAGAAAAACATATGATCACCAATTAAAATGACATGAATATATACTTTAATTTGGATAATTATGTAGTTAAACATTATATATAAATATGTAGTTATAGAGTTTTTACAGAAATCTTAAAATTTAGAAAATCCAGTCCAAGAAAAATGAAAACAAGTAATAATATTATAACAACAGCTGAGATATTTAGGGATCTAATGACCAATAAAAATTTATAAAATCCAGTGATATATTACCATCAAATTTTTTTCCCTTCTCTTACTATATTGTTTACATTAAATTGTCATTAGTATAACTAAGGAATATTTCATTCAATAATTGAAAGAAATCTATACTATTAATTGGGGAATACACTTAAGGGTTAAAAAAAAAATCATACCAACCCAATGTGGCTATTAAGAAGAAAAAAAAACAGATTTATTATATTTTAGGAAATCGTTCAAATTAGTTCCATAGTAATCATGTAATGAGAATTTTGTGTGGGTATATTCATGTATGACAAAATACGGGACAAGAATTTTGGGAACAAAAATTCAAGCAGAATATATGCGGACATACTATTTAGTCACATGAGTTACGAGGAATGGAGTTTTTTCAGTTAAAAAAAACTTAAACATTACAATCAGACATATTACACGGGTTTGATCGTTTGACAATTATATTTTTTAAAAAATTATGAAAAAATAACTCCGCACGTACGTGCGGGTCCGAACGTAGTATTATAGTATGCGGTTTATAAACGCTTTGCTTATTTATTAAAGAACATTTATAACTAAAGTATCCTTTGATTCGCTTTTAATCACTAATCATGGGTAATTAATTATATTTATTAAATTGTAAATTGTATTCATCTCCTATTTTTGTTGAATATTTTGGGTTACCATAACTATTATATTCATTTACTATATTAATACATAACTATTTGGGTTACCATAAAAATAGTTGTTGAAAACGTATGGAATAATAGATTATGTTTTATTTGCTATTATTATTGAGGGTAAACATTTTTTGGTTACAACAAATTAATAATAAGATTTTGCTATTATATTTTGTAATCAAATACAGTGGCATTTTGTGTAATATCCCACATGGGAGTAAGGTTAATTGTTTAGAACATTGCTTAAATAATATAATAGAGATAGTCCAACAAAAAAATTCATTAATAAATAATCCAAATCCAACGAAGTCAAGAAGCATTCACTAGCATCCCACAAAGATCTAATGACTCAGCTCTAGCAACCTAACAATAGCTAAACCACAATCATTCAAACCTCTACAACATCCTCCTCTTCACTGCCATGATTTCACGATCAAACTTTGCCTTACCTGCGCCACAACAGAAAAGAGAGGCGTAAGTATTAACAGAAATACTTAGCAGAAATACTTAGCGAGGCAATCCTCCCATCTACTGGGCTATACACCCAAGCAATAAGAACTCCAATCACAAACAACAATCACAATAAAACATAATCAGTTGAGGACTGCATCGACCGACACACGCATTTTATCGACCGGTGCAACTCCCCTTGCATCGACCGATGCACGCCTTGCATTGAACGATGCATCGCGCCTCGCGTCAACCGATGCACACCTTGCAACGACATATGCAATTCTCCAAATCTCTAAATGCATCGATGCACTTCCTGTATCGACTGATGCACTTCCTGCATCCACCGATGCATCGCCTTGATTGTTCGCGAATCCTCGCAACTCCATTGATCAATGCACTCCTTGCATCGATCAATGCAGTTGCCCTAACGTTAATTCTCGAACGCCGTCTTCACCGAGAATCATCCTCCATCATCACAAATCAACCATGAAATCAACTAGGAAAACACAAAAATCATAACAAACAAGGAAAAACAATATCTAAATCACAGAGAAACGCAAAGAACTCAGAGATCTCATGCTCAAATAAGTCATGGTGATGCACTCACCTTAACAAGAAGATTCTGACTCTAGAACCACGAAAAACAACAACACAGCAAGCCCAACACGTCCTAAAACCCGGATCTCCACTCCCACGAACATATCTCTCAAGGAACATCACTAAATCTCACAAAACTCAAAGGGAACCTTTTAAGAACTTTTCTTTTCTTTCTACTTCTTAAAAATCGACCAAAAAGTGGCTAAGTGGCGAGTTATTGGCTAAAATACTAGGCCTCAAGGTTTCCAGACCCAAAAATTCAGCAAAACGAGTGTTTCACTTAATCGTTCCGCACAAAATAACCTTTGCATCGATCGACGCACCCCTAAACCGGGATTCTAGTTCGCGGGCGTTACAATTCACCCCCACGAACAAGTATTCATCCTCGAATCTTGCAGTACTGTCCATCCGCCAAGGACCTACGTGCAACCGTCACCATGGCCCACACGTCCTCGATCGGACTGGATAATGTCAGCCAAGGTTTCCCGTGTAACTGTCACAACAATCCGCACACCTCCGACTAAACCTTCGAGGTCTCCCTCTAGCCAATATACTCACATCCTAGATGCTATTTGCTCACAAATCAGTGCTTCCTCCATCCGCGATCACAACAAAAAAATCATGTCGGCTCGCTGTCAGGCTATCCGCCTACAACTACGACATCCAGGAAGTCACTCACACTCACTCTCTCCCGCTCTCAGGTTGCAACCCTCGAGACATACATGCTCACTACCAAGCCACGGCCCACAGCTATGGTATCCAGGGAGTCTAAAAATCCTTCTATTGGGTTGTCACCCTAGAGCGCGCTCTCGGATCGTCATCCAAAGCTAACATACCCCTCCCACTCTCTGGTCACAAAGTCTATCAAACTATCGGTATCACATGAGTTGTGCCAACACGGTCTTGAGTAAACAAGTCTGATGCCATCGAGTATCGACTAGATCTACCTCAACAATTACCATTTTTGGAAACCTCCATTTTAGAAACTTTTATTTTTAGAAACTTTTCACTTTTAGCAGTGCGATTCACAGAATCACATATCCTGAACACCACCTCATCTTGGTACTCAATCGCACAACCAACCACTCCTAAGCGACCAAGTATCAAGAGAGATGGGCTGGAATACTCCATTCCACTCCAGCCACAGAATTCACCACATCAACTTCTACAACACCAACAAGGACCAGGCTAGACAAGTTTAAGCCTCAACCTACTTCTCGAACCATTTCTTGAACCTTGCCTTCATTCTCGCCTCTGGGTCCCAAGTCTGCTCCTTCACTCCATCAAAGTCCTATAGGATTCTCATAAAAGGAATCTTCTTCCGCCGAAATTCCTTGACTCTCCTCTCGAGAACCCTCTTTGGCCTCGCCTCCAAAGTCATGTTGGGCTGAATATCCTCAGGAATCTTAGCCAACAATTGATCATCCTTGTGAAAACACTTCCTCAGCATCGACACATGGAACACCTTGTAGATCGCGCGCATAACACCAGACAATTCCAGCCTATATGCAATAGGTCCCACCCTCTCAACCACTCTGAACAGGTCCATGTACCTCAGACTCAACTTAGTCTCTGACAATGACCTGTTCGGACTCCGCAACATGGCCATCTTGGGGTATACTCTGTTACCCACTTGAAACTCAAGATCTTTCCTCCTCCTATTAGCATAGCTCCTCTGCCGAAGCTGAACCGAAAACTTCTCTGAGGTCTCCTGAACAATGTCTACACCATATATGCTCCTCTCCCCCACCTGATTCCAGCATAACGGTGTACGACATAGTCTCATGTAAAACCCCTTATAAGGAGTCACCTCAATACTCGTCTGGCAACTATTGTTGTAAGCAAACTCCACCAAGCTCAAGTGATCTGCCTAATGGCCACCTGAATCCAGCACACACATCCTCAACAAATCCTCCAAAGTCTGGATAATCCTCTTCGACTTACCATTCGTCTGAGAATGATAAGTTGTACTTATATGCACCTTCGTGCCCATCTCTGGCTGAAACGCCCACCAGAACACAGAAGCGAACTTGGAATCTCTGTCAGACATGATACTCGCAGGCACACCATGCAATTTGACTATCTCTCTCACATACTTTATAGCAAAAACCGCTGCTCCATCGGTTTTTTTTATGGCCAGAAAGTATGCAGACTTAGTCAATCGGTCCACAATGACCTAAATTGCATCAACCGTCCACAACACTAGCAACCCTACTACACAGTCCATCGTGATCATATCCCACTTCCACTCTGGAATGGGTAAACTCTACAATAAATCACCTGGAACCTGATGCTCAGCCTTCACTTGCTGGTAAGTGTTGCACTTCACAACCTAGTCGGCTACATCCTTCTTCATCCTGACCTAGTGATAATACTGTTGAGGTCACGGTACATCTTCGTCGCTCCTGGATGAATAGAGAACTTACTCTAGTGAGCCTCTCTCAGTATCTCCTACCTCAGACTCTCATCCATGGGTACACAAATCCGACCATGCACAAGGATAGTCCCATTAGCAGAGACTTGATACTTTGAACCCTCGGCCTTAGAGGCATTCACCATCTCCATATCACTCTCATGAGCTAACCGCACACTGCTTAACAAGTCCGTTCGCTCAGCTGCCTCTAATCCCAAAGGATCCTGTGAGATAGCACACAACCTCAATGCACTAATCTCACCAACTAACGCCTCCATGTCATGCTCCTGAGCTGAAGGCGCCCCTTCCGACTCAAAGCATATTCAACCAGGTTAGCTTTACCAGGTTGGTAAGCTATCTCCAGATCATAATCTGCTATCAACTCCATCCAACGTCTCTGCCTCAAATTCAGATCAAGCTGAGTGAAGATGTACTTCAAGCTCTTATGATCTGTAAACACCTAAACCTTTCCGCCATAAAAATAGGATCTCCAAATCTTCAAGGCGAAAACCACTGCCGCCATCTCCAAATCATGGGTAGGATAACTGGCCTCATGCTTCTGTAACTACCGCGAATCATAGGCAATAACCTTCCCATGCTGCATTAGCACACATCCCAAACTTACTCCGGAAGCATCTGTATACATAACGTAAAGAGGCCATTGCTATGACCTTCACTGGGAGAGAAGAAGAGTACAAAGATTCATTAATTGATAAGCGATGGGATTGTTAACTCCATCATCCTTTGCATGATGCTGGCTACTATTTGAACCTAGATTTTCATTACAACAAAGAGTCTGGGGTGCATTGTGAAGAGATTGAAAAAGGTTTCTACAACACTAACTAAAGGTTAATTCCTTTACTTTCAACTCATAATAAGATAACTGACGAGCTGGTGCAGTTTCAAAGTGCTTCTGGACTCTTTGGGATTCCCATGGCAATAAGATAGAGGACAACAAAATCACCATCTGGGTGGTGGTTTTCTTGAAACGACCCAGCCCATTTTTTTTGTTTTTAATACAATATTAAACTATTGATCTCATACTCACTAACAACCTAACCCCAATCTATACAACAGTGAAAATAACCAACAACATCAACCAGCAATTAATCAAAAATAAACCAATAGCAACTAATCCAATAATCATTCCAACATAAACTAGTATAAATCATCTAACAAGTCATTAAATATTAAACCAGCAACATTCTAACAACTCAACTCTAGCAACCTAATAGAACCCAGACATCAAACAATCGAGTCACTAGAACATTCTCTTCTTCATTGCCTTGATTCCAAGATCACATTTTGTCTTTATCTGCATCACAAACAACAATTGAGACACATTGGTATTATCACAAATACTCAGTGAGGCAATCCTCCCATCTACTGGACAATACACACAGACAACCGAGAATCCCATGCTCAGCAAATAACAAACAACAAATCAAACCAGGAAAAGAAAGTATCAGCCGTCTGCTGAAGGGTTGGTGTCAACCAACACTGGCCACTAGATGACGACCGACACCTTCCTGGTGTCCACCGGCACCCCTCCTTGACCCAAAAACCCTAGAAGTGTTGACCGACACCTCCACCTGGTGTTGACCGACACCTCCACCTGGTGTCAACCGACACATGCCCACGTCCTCGCGTTGTCAACTCCTTGGTGTCGACCGACACCCACCCTGCAGACAAATTCTCCTCGAAGCTGCGAGTCTGCTCTCCACCTTCCACCACGAATGCGGCCAAGGCTCACCCAAAAGCCCCAAAAGATCATAGGAACCACGAATCAACCACGAACATGCAAGGAATCAAGCAAAAACAAACATAAAACATAGAAACAGAGGAATCTCAGGCTTAGATCAGCCATGGTCATGCACTCGCCTCTTTAGCAGGAAGATTCTGACTAAAACCGACGAACATAGTCTCCTAACATGCTTCCAACAAGTTCCTAGCTCCAGATCCCCACTTCACACGAACAGATCTCTCATATAAGGCCAAGAAGTCTCCAAAAACTCGCAAGAATGAGCGGTCAAAGAACTCGCAACCTTGACTTCCAGCTTAGATACCTCGGTTTAAGGTTTCCCAAACCCAACCGATTTAGTTTGACGATTCAAAACTAAACTGGCCAAACCGAAAATAGGGGTCTCTGTAACGCCCCGACCGCCACCTCTCAGTGGGCCCCATGTCCAATCCTAGTCCTTGGGCCCATCTTCCTTAATGGGCCTCACGTCCTTTCACTAGGCCCGTGAGCCCATCCATATCCGACAATCGGTTTGCTACGTCCTAGAAGCTTTAAAGACTTGTTACCGTCCCTACAAATCACAACATGATATTGTCTTGTGTTTTATCCTCACTCGCACAGTTCTGACAGTCACTTCCCGGAAGGTCACCCATCCTAAGACTACTCCAGCTCAAGCATGCTTAACTCTGGAGTTCTCTCAGGACCCTTGACCGAAAAGATAAGTGCACTTTGGTGATAAAGGTGGCCAAATCAATTTTTTTAAATCTCTCCGCAAGTCTCGGAAACAGGGGTGTCACAGTGTCACCTCACACCCTCCTTGGTGTCGATCGACACTCATCTCAGAACTCCAAAAATTGGTTTGTGGATATTACAATTCTTATTGAGGATCTACACAAACACTTATAGACTTTTTCATAAGGGTTCTTAGTCTCAAGTGTAGTGCCACTGATTGTGAGAGAAACTGGAGCATGTTTCAACATCTCCATACCAAGAAAAGGAGTCGATTGGCTCAACAACATTTGAATGATATGGTGTTTGTTAAATACAATCGCGTTTTACAATGCTACTACAAGGGGAAACACACCATTGATCCCATCATCCTATAAGATATTAATGACTGTAGTGAATGGCTGGTAGGAAGAATAGATGAGCAGTCTACTGATGAGTATAATGATCTAGTGTATGATGATGGTGATTTAACATGGGAGGCGGTAAGCACATCATCTAGAGCTAATGAACCTAACTACAATACTAGAGCCCAAAAAGCATCAGGATCAACAAAGTCTTCAAGAGCTGAGAAAGGGAAGAATACAACATCATGATCCACTCCAACTCCAAGGGCTGAAAGGCCATCTCCAACTCCGATGACTTTAACTGATGAAGATGATGAGGATGAAGCTGAAGAAGATTTCACGGGAGGAGATGAGGATACTGAAGTATGTATGGAAGATGGTGAGTATGATGATGATGAGACGGATTTTTAGGCTTTGTTTTTTAAGTTTTAAACTTTGGTTGGATTTGCTTCTACTTTGTTTTCATTTCTATGTTTCATACTCATGATTGGCTTTGGCTTTTTCTTTGCTTTCATTTCTCTGTTATAACTATTATTGGATTGTCTTTTTTATATGTTTCAATTTCAAATGATAATCTATTGGTTTGAGACTCACAGATTGTGCTTACATGGTAAGGAATCAATTATTTATGACTGACCTTATGTTTGTTTGTGTAGTAGCGCCTTAGACACCAAAGCTGCGGCGCGAATTGCGGCACGAATTGCGCCTAGGCGCAGGGCGCCAAACCAACCCTTTGTCGCCTCACCTTGCCTCTCGCCATTTAAACATAGATTGGTACTTACTTGCACCACCATAGCTCACTTGTGCCTTAGAGCTTGACCAATCTTCGTCCTGACAGGATCTCCAATGCGCACTTGTGTGCAGATCCGAAATCACTCCAAAAGAACGTTATGGTTTGGACCCTTTCAAAAATCTCAAACCAGCCATGTTTCCTGGTCTTTGTTCACTGATAAGGAACTCATAAACATGTGTGTACTTTAAATATGTATATATATATACATAAGCATACATATATACGACTCCATGTGTGTGTACTGTGTATGTGCACATATATAGAATTCACCAAATATCTATTATACTATACTAATTGCAAAGTTCCTCTTATTTTACAGCTTTTTGTATGTAACCCCAAATAGCGGCTTAAAGAGAAAGCAGAGAGGATCTTCTTTCATTTCTCCTCAGAGAAACAGAAACCATATCTTGAAAGAAGTCTTCTTTAATTTTTGTCGCAGGTAAGCTTTCCTTATTTTAGAATTTAGAGATTGAAACCTCTTCTCTAATTTATATTTCTTTCTTTATCTATACACTTATTTCATACATATTTGATTATAATACAGAAAAAAGTCTCCAAAATCACATCATTTCAAAATTTGATTTCATAATATATTTTTTTTCCTTGCAACTTCTTCTACCTCCAAAAAAAATAAATTCAAAAAACCCTAAATTTAATTGAAAACGGTAAGTCACAGCTCTCTAAGTACCAAAGCCTCAGCATCAACTTACTCCCCGAAACAGCCGATGGAAAAGCCACCGCCACCGTGAGAGACCACCACTAGTTTTTTCCTTGAGAACAGATGTTCGGTGGCTTGGATGTTCCGGCCGATAACAACTACGACGGTTGAATTCTGGACATTGTACAGATCAGTTTCAGCAGAGGAGAGACGCCGGCGAACACGATGGTCGCCGTACTGTTTTTTTTTTTGAGAAGTTAGGGTTTGGACGTTTGGTGGTCCATCATTGTCGATCGCTTGGTTATAATGAAATTATATTTTTTTTTGGGCAAAATGAAATTATAATTATAAAGAATTATATTCGATGTGGAAAACCAAAATATTTTAATCGTGTGGTACTGTTTTTTTTCCTACTATTATTTTTGTTTCTAAAACATTTTATTCATAGAAAACTGATACAAAATCAGTAATACAGTTTTTAAAGCGAGAAAGCACATGGTCACCGACAATGTGACAATTAGCTCAGCATGAGAGGACAACTAGTCACGGCCACCGTTCCCACGTCCCTGGTTACCTCTAACATTAGAAGATTTTTGTATCTTAGCTTTGATAGATGGTTGAACATAACTATAATGTGGTGAACGCGGAGGAGGATTAGTTTCACGATTATGTATAGGATCATCACCTTTTGGGACACTTCTCTCGACTCCAATCAAAGATGGTTTTTCTCGAATAGCAGCCACTGACGATGTCATTAGGAACAAGATTAGCGTTATGGTTAATACCACACCCCTATTGGACACTTGCATCTTTTCTCTCTCTTTTTTTTTTCTTTGTAATGTTTAGTTGGTTACTTAGTTTCTCCTTTTTCCTTTTTATAATGGATTATTTGTTCTTTGCTAATCAAAGGAGCCTTCATAATAGGATATCATATAACTGTAATTAAGGGACTCAAATCGAGTAATTATCGTTGCTAATTAATAGGCTATTGATATATAACTTGATTTGCTTTCCTTAACAGGTGAAATATAAGTAGAACCTCTATAAATTAATACTATATAGAAATTAATAATTTTTCTGATCTAGAGTTGGACTGCTATAAAAAATGACATAATTCGAAAAAATAATAAGCTAATATTTTTTTGAAATCTTCGGTAAAAACATATAGTCCCATAAATATCATTAATTAATAATGTTATAAACTATATATATATATATATATATATATACTAGAATATGATCCTTGCTCTAGCACGGGTTGAAATTCTTTCTTTTTGTTTATTTGGTAATTTTTATTTAAAACATCGTATATGTGATTATGTTTTTTTTTATGGAACACTATGCAAAAAATAGAATACAATATATAATTTTAAACACTATATGCGCTATACTATAGATGTTCCATCCAAAAAAAAACATAATCACATATTCTATTTTGTAAGATATATTCTAATATATTCTATTTTGTAAGATATATTCTAGTATATCTAGATTTTGACCCACAGTATAACACGGGTTAAGTTGTGTGATAAAAAAATTAATTCTTGTTTGTTAATTTTATTTGATTTGTTTAGTGTTTAAAATTATATATTTTATTTTGATTGTTAATTATATGACTTAACCTATAGTATAGCACATATTAATTTTAGGACCAAATATGTAATGTATGTTTGTCAAAATCATCGTGACCAAGAAAGCCTACTAAACAACAATATTCCAAAATTAATTTTAATTCGAGAAATCATATTTTTGAAATTTTAACCCGGGTTCAGCAAGAAATCATATTTCTTAAAAAAAATTTCATATTATAGTGACATATTATTGACTTGTGCTATAATAAATCAAATTAGAGTGTTTATAATTTTTAACTTTTTGATCTATCATATATTTATGATATTTTTAAAAATATCAAATTGAACTATTTTTAAAGATTCCAAATTAAATTATTTTAAAAGTTTATTATACCATGGAAACTCTTTTTAATGTCCGTTTCCCGTTTCCGAAACGTTTCAGAAACGAAAACTCGTGGAAACACGAAAACACGATATATGGTTAGTTAAATATTCTTTTTTACCTATATATGGTTAGTTAAATATTATTTGGAGATTTTATTTTATTCTTTGAAATATCTTTTTAAACAGGATTTTAATCCTAAGTCTTTATAACCTATCAAATAATTAATCCATATAACCTATCAAATAATTAATCTTAGTTATAAACTATATTAATATTATATGGTCTACCAAATTGAAGTTGTGTACTTCCGTTTTATTAAAAAAAAATTAATGTTATAAGGGAAGAAATTAAGTATGATGTGCTAATTATGTGGATTGGTTTTCTTCGCTTTAAGTGTAGTACCTAATTTACATGGGTAAATTTGTTTAGATTTAATGACATATACAAAATTACAAATGAATATTATGTTACCATATTTTTGTTTCCGATTTTTATGTGTTGATAATCATTTAATATTTGTTTGGCTACTTCACTTAAATATCAATCTGTTTGATTCTGATTTTTTGT
Source organism: Camelina sativa (assembly GCF_000633955.1). NCBI lineage: Eukaryota > Viridiplantae > Streptophyta > Magnoliopsida > Brassicales > Brassicaceae > Camelina > Camelina sativa. Next base: position 14,334,865 of record NC_025691.1, read on the forward strand.
CTAAACGTATCACATATAAAATTTGTTTGGTTCTACAGTTTCTCATTAATTATTTATGTTTGGCTTCAAGAATTATACATATCCTTATTTCTATTCGAACGACATTTTATTGTGATAATCTCTATCTCTATGTCTACTTATTAAAAATGCTTCCCTTTTAATAGTATATATATATATATATATATATAAAATTTAACAAAATATGATTCTATTTTTCTTTGCCGAATTTGCATTCTTGTTGGAGCTCATCTATAATATTTTCCATTGTATCAATTACTTTTTGTGTCGTTTTCTCAAATTGCATCCAAAAATTGTGGCACGTCCTACACGCGATAGTTGGCTCTTTACGTGTAATTGGTTATAAAGATACTGCAATATCTTCTTGGACTTCATCATGAAGGAGAGTAACAACAATTTCTTCTAAACTCTGAACATTTATCATTTTCACCTGGATAATTTAGTAAACTATTGACATCCATCATATTACGATAACCGAAATTATAAATTAAGAAAATTCTATAAAAGTGTGAATTATAACAAAATATCTTATTTTTAATAGAGAAATTTCAAAACTATGAAAATGAAAAAATATCTTCATAAATTAATAAAATATTAATTTATCAATAAATTAATAAAATGTTGTGATCCCGACGTTATTAATTTATAGAGGTTTTGTTGTACTAGTGTAAATTTATTAACTTCTACCAACTCCTTTTTCCTAAAGAAATTGTTGTTTATCCACAAAAGCTTTTCACTTCTATTGAAGGTTTGAGGGGATTTAAAGTTTATTTGGTTAAGATTATATTTGTGTTAGAAATTGATAAACCTCTAAAATCAAACTTTTTAAAAGTATGCAGTAGAACCTCTCTAAATTAATACTCTTTAAAATAATAATTACTATAAATTAATATATTTTTCCGGACCCAAGTTGGGCCAGTGTAATTTTGAACACAATTCAATAAAATTAAGATAATAATTTTTTTGAAAATTCTTTATAAAATTATGGTCCCATCAATATTATAAATTGATAATTATATAAATTTATCAAAATATATGTATATATATACACATTAATTTTTGTTAGAGTTCATTTCTAATATAAAAAACTTCGAGTATTCTCTTTAAAATATGATAATTATTATTTTCATTCTATAAAAAGATTAGTTATATTAATTCAATCCTATTTTTAAACTTTTCTTTTGAAAATATTACCAAATTAGGAAAATCTCTTTGTAAATTAATAATTAATAATTTATTGATAAATTAAAACTTCTTTAAATTAATAAATTTTCATGGTCCCAATTTTAATAATTTATAGAGGTTTTACTGTATATTTCATAAGTATAGTTGTAACATCCGCAAACCAATTATTGGTTTTCTGGGATGGGTGTCGATCGACACCATGGTGGTGTCGGTCGACACCAACATTCTCTGGTTCAGCCAGTTCGATTTAATTATCGATTTGGACCAGTTTGGTTTAGGGAAAACCATTGAACCGAGGTTTAAAAGGGGGAAACGACCTAGGGTCGTGTTTTTGTTGGCTTACGCCGCTTGAGAGTGAGAGGAAGAGGAGAAAACAGTTTCTAAAGGTTCTTGAGAGAGTTTGTGAGATTTCAAGGTGTTTTTGGTGAGATCTTGCTGTGGGAGTGAGGATATAGGGCCATGAACGTGTTAGAAGGTTGCTGGGAGTGTAGGATTCGTTGCTTTTGGTCCAAATCTTCCTGCAAAGAGGTGAGTACATGGCCATGGCTAATCTAAGACTTTGATTTCATTGTTCTTGCTTGTTTGTTGTTGTTTTGTGTGTTTTTCTTGCTAGGATTGGTTGCTACAGGTCCTATAGGCGTATTTGGCTTGGGTTATGAGTATTGGGCGATTTGGAGGAGGTTGGGAGCGAGATTCGACTCTCGGCTTCGAGCGGATCGCGATTGCAGAGGGAGTGTCGTTTCAGTTTTGGTATCAGAGCCCTTACGGTTCTAGGTTTGGGTTCGCTAGGTTTCTGTTGTGATGTTTGGGATTGCATGTCTTGATTGATTGTGTGAGTTAGTCAATTGTGTGCTTAGCCTTCTGTTCATGGTAGTGTAGATGGTTAGAGGTGGTGCAGTTGCTGGTCGTGGTCGTGGACGCAGACGTGGTTGTGGACGCGGACGTGGTCGTGGTAGGGGCAAAGTCCCAGTGGTTAGTGAGACCGAGGACCAGAGTGTCACAGCAGAGGGTGTTAGCGAGTCGCAGGGTGTCCAGAGGGATTCTGTGAGTGTGGCTAGAGGGGGCGGTGTTGATGCTCCAGTAGCCTGTGATGTTAAGGCCCCAGGTGCGGGTGTCCTAGTGGTTGGAGTCCCGAGTGTCGACCTTGCGGGTTTGCTGGCAAAGTTGTTAGAGCGGTTGCCGCCAATGGCACCGGCTCAGGCTCAGGTAGTGCCACCAGAGGTGGCTGAGGAGCGGCAGCCAGTGGCTGAGGAGCGGCAGCCAGTGGCTGCAGATGTGGGGGTCCATTCTTGTTATATCAGCGTGGTGACAGAGATGGGTCGTATTCGTACCGAGCGGTTTTCGGGAGGTACAGATCCTACCGCTGCGGAGGCGTGGAGGACGAGTGTGGAACGTAACTTCCATACTCTGAGATGTCCTGAGGAGTTTTTGGTGGACATTGGGGTCCACCATTTGACTGGTGATGTGGAGTTCTGTGGCAGCCAGGAGAGTGCAGAGGGGGATGTCTTGGGCTGAATTCTTCTTGGAGTTCAACCACAAGTATTTCCCTAGAGAGGCAATGGATAGGTTGGAGGTGCAGTTCCGTCGACTTCTGAGGTATGGGGGTCAGGATATGGAGTTTGAAGAGGCTCAGATCCTGAGGTTTTTGAGGGCCCTACGTGACGATTCAAGGGTTCACTATAGAGGGCGGAGTTATGCTACGCGTGCAGAGCTGGTTGAGACTGCAGCAGGGATTGAGGAGGACATTCGGGCACAGTCAGTGGCTGTTAGTCTAGCAGTTCAGCCTAGTAGAGCTTAGCAGCAGGGTGGGTCTAGCAGGAGCGGTAAGCCTGCGCAGAGAACCAAGAGGAGGTGGGAGGCTACGCAGAGGCCGAGTGGTACGAGTTGCTTCGGTTGTGGGAGCAAGGATCACAGGATTGCTAGTTGTCCCAAGATGAGTGCTCCGACGGCAGGGGTTCGTGTGTGCTATCATTGCAGGGAGCCGGGGCATATCAGACCCATGTGTCCCAAGTTGCAGCCGGTTGTAGTGGCGGCGTTGCAGCAGGTGCATCATGGAGGGCAGCATATGGCACAGATTGAGCAGGCGCCACAAGCTTACACGACTGTAGAGAATGGTGGAACCAGTGCTGGGGCGATCACAGGTATAATTTCTGGTACTTCATCTTTGTGAATTCTTAGTAAGTTCAGATTTTATGTTTCCCTGTGATAAAGTGTTAGGTTCTCTACACATGAGGTTTGTGTAGGGACCTTGTTGGTGGGCGGGTTCAAGTCCCATGTTATGGTTGATTCTGGAGCTTCTCATAGCTTCATTACTCCAGAGTGTGCAAAGAGCGCGGGGATCAGAGGGGATCCCGAGGAACGTACTGGAGTTGTTAGAGTGGCGGGAGGCAAGTTCCTGATGGTTATTGGACGAGTCAGAGGAATTGATATTCAGATCACAGGGGAGTCGTGGCCAGAGAATTTGCTTATCAGTCCAGTGGAGTTGTATGATGTTATTCTCGGGATGGATTGGTTGCATCGGCACATGGTGCATTTGGATTGCTATCGGGGTAGAGTGGAGTTTGAGCGTCCAGGAGGGAAGTTGGTTTTTCAGGGTATTAGACCGACTTAGGGGAGTCTCGTGATCTCGGCCATTCAGGCTGGGAAGATGATCGAGAAGGGCTGTGAGGCTTATTTGATTACCATATCTATGCCAGAGTTAGTGGAGAAGTCTACGGTTAGCGGTATTCCAGTTGTAGAGGAGTTTGAGGATGTGTTCCAGTCGTTGCAGGGGTTACCACCATCTCGGTCTGATCCTTTTACGATTGAACTGGAACCATGGACGATGCTGTTATCCAAGACTCCTTACAGAATGGCTCCAGCAGAGATGGCAGAGCTAAAGAAGCAGCTAAAGGTTTTGTTGAGTAAGGGATTCATCCGTCCTAGTATATCACCGTGGGGAGCACCGGTGTTGTTTGTCAAGAAGAAGGATGGGAGTTTCCGGTTGTGTATTGATTACAGGAGTTTGAACCGGGTCACTGTGAAAAACAAGTACCCTCTTCCGCGGATCGATGAGTTGTTTTATCAGTTGAGGGGTGCTACTTGGTTCTCCAAGGTAGATCTGGCGTCGGGTTATCATCAGATACTGATAGATGAGGCAGATGTGAGGAAGAATGCATTCAGGACGAGGTATGGGCATTATGAGTTTGTGGCGATGCCTTTCGGGTTGACTAATGCACTAGCAGCGTTTATGAGATTGATGAACAGTGTGTTTCAGGAGTTTCTGGATGTATCTGCCATCATTTTCATCGACGATATCCTGGTTTATTCTAAGAGTCATGAGGAGCATGCAGTGCATTTGAGGGCAGTTATGGAGAAGCTGCAGGAGCAGAAGTTGTTAGCTAAGTTGAGCAAGTGCAGTTTTTGGCAGCGCGAGATGGGCTTTCTAGATCATATTGTGTCTGCAGACAGGGTTTCTGTAGATCCGGAGAATGCCACAAAGATCAGAAGTTTTCTGGGTTTGGCAGGTTACTACAGGAGATTTGTGCAGGGGTTTGCGAGCAGAGCACGTCCTATGACTAATTTAATAGGGAAGGATGTTCCTTTTGTTTGGTCACAGAAGTGTGAGGAGGGCTTTGCGAGCCTGAAGGAGATGTTGACTACTGCGCCAGTGTTGGCTTTGCTTGAGCAGGGAGAACCCTATATGGTTTATACAGATGCATCTAGAGTTGATTTGGGGTGTGTTCTGATGCAGCATAGGAAGGTGATTGCCTACGCTTCGCGGCAGTTGTGGAAGCTATCCTACTCATGACTTGGAGATGGGTGCTGTAGTTTTTGCCCTGAAGATTTGGAGATCTTATCTTTATGGTGCAAAGGTACAGGTATTTACAGATCATAAGATCCTGAGGTATATATTCACACAGCCCGAGCTGAACTTGAGGCAGAGGCGGTGGATGGAGCTGGTGGCGGATTATGATTTGGAGATAGCCTACCACCTTGGTAAGGCTAATTTGGTTGCAGATGCTCTGAGTCGGAAGAGGGTAGCTTCAGCTCAGGAGCAGGAGATGGAGTCTCTGGTAGGAGAGATCGGTGCATTGAGTTTGTGTGTTGTGTCTCAGGAACCGTTGGGTTTAGTTGCAGCTGATAGAGCAGATCTGTTGAGCAGAGTGCGGTTGGCACAGGAGAAGGATTTGGGGCTGGTGAATGCCTCAAAGGATATGGATTCAGAGTATCAGGTCTCAGATAATGGTTCTATCTTGGTGCACGGTCGGGTTTGTGTGCCCAAGGATGAGGAGTTGAGGCTGGAGATCCTGAGAGAGTCTCATGGGAGCAAGTTTTCTATTCATCCAGGAGCGACTAAGATGTATCGTGATCTCAAGAGGTACTATCATTGGGTCGGGATGAAGAGGGATGTAGCTAGTTGGGTCGCGAGGTGCGATGTGTGCCAGCTAGTGAAGGCTGAGCATCAGGTTCCAGGAGGGTNTCCTGAGGTATATATTCACACAGCCCGAGCTGAACTTGAGGCAGAGGCGGTGGATGGAGCTGGTGGCGGATTATGATTTGGAGATAGCCTACCACCTTGGTAAGGCTAATTTGGTTGCAGATGCTCTGAGTCGGAAGAGGGTAGCTTCAGCTCAGGAGCAGGAGATGGAGTCTCTGGTAGGAGAGATCGGTGCATTGAGTTTGTGTGTTGTGTCTCAGGAACCGTTGGGTTTAGTTGCAGCTGATAGAGCAGATCTGTTGAGCAGAGTGCGGTTGGCACAGGAGAAGGATTTGGGGCTGGTGAATGCCTCAAAGGATATGGATTCAGAGTATCAGGTCTCAGATAATGGTTCTATCTTGGTGCACGGTCGGGTTTGTGTGCCCAAGGATGAGGAGTTGAGGCTGGAGATCCTGAGAGAGTCTCATGGGAGCAAGTTTTCTATTCATCCAGGAGCGACTAAGATGTATCGTGATCTCAAGAGGTACTATCATTGGGTCGGGATGAAGAGGGATGTAGCTAGTTGGGTCGCGAGGTGCGATGTGTGCCAACTAGTGAAGGCTGAGCATCAGGTTCCAGGAGGGTTACTGAAGAGTTTTCCCATTCCAGAGTGGAAGTGGGATATGATTACTATGGACTTCGTGGTAGGTTTGCAAGTGTCCAGGACGTTTGATGCTATTTGGGTCATTGTTGATCGGTTGACTAAGTCAACACATTTTCTGGCCATTAAGAAGACTGATGGAGCAGCGGTCTTGGCTAAGAATTATGTGAAGGAGATAGTCAGGTTGCATGGGGGTGCCAGCGAGCATTATGTCTGATAGGGATTCTAAGTTCACTTCGGTGTTCTGGAGAGCGTTTCAGGCAGAGATGGGCACAAAGGTGCATATGAGTACAGCTTACCATCCCCAGACAGATGGACAGTCAGAGAGGACGATCCAGACGTTGGAGGATTTGCTGAGGATGTGTGTTTTGAATTGGGGTGGCCATTGGGAAGATCATTTGAGCTTGGTAGAGTTTGCTTACAACAACAGTTATCAAGCAAGTATTAAGATGGCTCCCTATGAGGCTTTGTATGGGAAGCCGTGTCGTACACCGTTATGCTGGACTCAGGTGGGGGAGAGGAGCATTTACACGGGCAGATTTTGTTCAGGAGACCTCAGAGAAGATTCGGGTTCTCAAGCTGAACATGAAGGAGGCTCAGGATCAACAGAGGAGTTATGCCGATAGGTAGAGGAGAGATCTTGAGTTTCAGGTAGGAGACAAAGTGTACCTCAAGNTTGGAGATGGGTGCTGTAGTTTTTGCCCTGAAGATTTGGAGATCTTATCTTTATGGTGCAAAGGTACAGGTATTTACAGATCATAAGATCCTGAGGTATATATTCACACAGCCCGAGCTGAACTTGAGGCAGAGGCGGTGGATGGAGCTGGTGGCGGATTATGATTTGGAGATAGCCTACCACCTTGGTAAGGCTAATTTGGTTGCAGATGCTCTGAGTCGGAAGAGGGTAGCTTCAGCTCAGGAGCAGGAGATGGAGTCTCTGGTAGGAGAGATCGGTGCATTGAGTTTGTGTGTTGTGTCTCAGGAACCGTTGGGTTTAGTTGCAGCTGATAGAGCAGATCTTTTGAGCAGAGTGCGGTTGGCACAGGAGAAGGATTTGGGGCTGGTGAATGCCTCAAAGGATATGGATTCAGAGTATCAGGTCTCAGATAATGGTTCTATCTTGGTGCACGGTCGGGTTTGTGTGCCCAAGGATGAGGAGTTGAGGCTGGAGATCCTGAGAGAGTCTCATGGGAGCAAGTTTTCTATTCATCCAGGAGCGACTAAGATGTATCGTGATCTCAAGAGGTACTATCATTGGGTCGGGATGAAGAGGGATGTAGCTAGTTGGGTCGCGAGGTGCGATGTGTGCCAACTAGTGAAGGCTGAGCATCAGGTTCCAGGAGGGTTACTGAAGAGTTTTCCCATTCCAGAGTGGAAGTGGGATATGATTACTATGGACTTCGTGGTAGGTTTGCAAGTGTCCAGGACGTTTGATGCTATTTGGGTCATTGTTGATCGGTTGACTAAGTCAACACATTTTCTGGCCATTAAGAAGACTGATGGAGCAGCGGTCTTGGCTAAGAATTATGTGAAGGAGATAGTCAGGTTGCATGGGGGTGCCAGCGAGCATTATGTCTGATAGGGATTCTAAGTTCACTTCGGTGTTCTGGAGAGCGTTTCAGGCAGAGATGGGCACAAAGGTGCATATGAGTACAGCTTACCATCCCCAGACAGATGGACAGTCAGAGAGGACGATCCAGACGTTGGAGGATTTGCTGAGGATGTGTGTTTTGAATTGGGGTGGCCATTGGGAAGATCATTTGAGCTTGGTAGAGTTTGCTTACAACAACAGTTATCAAGCAAGTATTAAGATGGCTCCCTATGAGGCTTTGTATGGGAAGCCGTGTCGTACACCGTTATGCTGGACTCAGGTGGGGGAGAGGAGCATTTACACGGGCAGATTTTGTTCAGGAGACCTCAGAGAAGATTCGGGTTCTCAAGCTGAACATGAAGGAGGCTCAGGATCAACAGAGGAGTTATGCCGATAGGTAGAGGAGAGATCTTGAGTTTCAGGTAGGAGACAAAGTGTACCTCAAGATGGCCATGTTGCGGGGTCCGAACTGGTCATTGACTGAGACTAAGTTGAGTCCAAGGTATATGGGTCCATTCAGAGTAATTGAGCGTGTTGGACCAGTGGCTTATAGACTGGAGTTACCTGAGGTTATGCGTGCATTCCATAAGGTTTTCCATGTTTCTATGTTGAGGAAGTGTCTCCGTGAGGATGATCAGTTGTCAGCTAAGATTACTGAGGATCTTCAGCCTAACATGACTTTGGAGGCGAGACCAGTGAGGGTTCTCGAGAGGAGGA
>NC_025691.1:14344073-14368212 GCF_000633955.1 Camelina sativa
GTCTTTTGAGACATTGTGTGGCCTTTGTGGCGGGCTGTTTAGCCAGATGTGTGGTCTTTGTGACGGTCCTTCGGGACAGATGGTCTTTGTGACGGTCCTTCGGGACAGATGGTTTTTGTGACAGTCCTTCGGGACAGATGGTCTTTGTGACGGTCCTTCGGGACAGATGGTCTTTGTGACGGTCCTTCGGGACAGATGGTCTTTGTGACGGTCCTGTTTAGGATATTTGTTTGGTCTTTGTGACGGTCCTGTTTAGGATATTTGTTACGTCTTTGTGACGGTCCTGTTTAGGACATTTGTTTGGTCTTTGTGACGGTCCTGTTTAGGACATTTGTTTGGTCTTTGTGACGGTCCTATTGAGGACATTTATTTGGCCCTTGTGGCAGTGAGATGATCCATGTGAGGTCATGAAGTATTCCAGTGAGGGGATATGTGGTTGGTAGGGCATTGAGATGTCTTACGCAAACCACGAGAAGGGAACCTGGATAGGGATAGAATCAGACGTGTTCAGAATTGTTTGCTCGCGACTCTTGGGGGACTTAGGTTCTCCTAGTAATGCCATATTCTGAGACTTTGTGGCCTGGGAATATGGTTGGTATATCGACTTCGGATGACGATCCGGGGGTGCGCTGTAGGGTGGCAACCCGAGAGACGAGTATTGGACTTCCTTATATATTATGGCATGCAGGTTTCGGCCTGATGAGGAGCCAACATTATGACCTCCCTTCTAGCGAGACTGTTTGATTTTCCTGGTTTGTATGTCTTGTTTGTTGATTGTTTGGAACATTGATATTATTGTTGCTTGTGTGTATAGCCCAGTAGATAGGAGGACTGCCTCACTGAGTGTTTATCAAATACTCATGCATCTCAATATGTGTTTGTGGTGCAGGTAAAGGCAAAGTGTGATCGTGGAATCAAGACGATGAAGAGGAGGATGTTCTAGGGATTCGATTGTATGTTGTCTAGCGTTGCTAGGTTGCTAGAGTTGGGTCTTTAGAAACATTGTTTAGGTTGCCGGTTTCATGATTAATGATGTTTGATTGTTGGTTTGATGTTATGGATTATTATTGGTTATTTTATTATTGGTTATTTATTGGTATTGCTATTTCCGTTGTTGGTTGTGGTTGTGGATAGGTGGCTAGTGGGTATGGGACCACTAGTTGTAGTTTATATTATATTTATATTTATTATTTATTAATTTAAAAAAAAAACGGGTCAGGTCGTTTCAATAGTCAATCCAAATAAATAGATAGAACACAAATGACATAGTGTTTAGTTTCTTGTCGACAATTTTTAGCCACCAAGAAGATTTTAACTGAAAAAAATTTAAATGAATAAAAACAATGTATCTATTCACAAATTCAACAGATTTTTGGTAAGTTATTAAATTCTATTCTCCAGTTTGAAAAAAAAATCAGGGATTCTCACGATGAATTTGTTTAAGGGGAAGAACAAATTCACTTAACAATCTTTCTTAATAAATCGATTCAAGGCTTTTTGAATATGAATAAAATCTCTTGAGTAACAAGATAATTTTTCTCTCTAGAACAATCGCAGAACTAGGGTTTTTGTATTATTTTTTTGGATGCTTTGGAACTGGGACAAACCTCCCTATTAATATGAAGTATCTAGGTTACAAGATAAGTAAAACTTCATCAAATCTAGGTTTAAATCTTCCTTTATGTTTTTTTTTTCTTTTATGTGTTTGAGAGTAGGAGGTTGCCTTTAGAGAGATAGGAGGTCCGCTCGATGATGTTCGTGAGTGATATGTATATATTTTACCTTGTTTAACCACTGTTTATTCACATCTTTTACATGTTTTATTAGCTTGTTTTGTTACTTTCATATAGTTTAAGGGTTGTTTGTGCATTAGAGTAGGATTTGCATTGCATTTGCATTGTTTCTTGTTTAAACAGGTGAATTGGACTCAAGAAGCATGGAAATAGCATATGGGATGAGAGGAGTGCAACCATTGAAGCATATAGGAGTTGAATCAAGGAAAAAACCAACAAAGCATGAGGCACTCGACCAGTACACTCGAACCAACACTCGACCGAGTGCCTCCAATGCACTCGGCCGAGCAATTCCCCAGGCCTCAGTATGGTTTCCCAGCTCATCAAGGTTATCCACCTTACCCCTATGGCCAAGTTTACCCTCCCTTCCCACCTCAGTACTTCATGGACCCTGCTTTCATGCACCAAGCCTTCTATGGACAGCAAGGACAGCCATTCAACCCACCACAACCCACTCGACCTGGCAACTCGAGCAGGCACTCGACCGAGTGCATGTCCGGAGCTATAGTCGAGTTCCCCCCTTCTCCATCAACAAGCCAAATTCAAGCCTCAGGCTAAAACTACACATATGACAGCATGAGTGAGGCTGTTGATGACTTCTTCCACAACCAATGAGGTACCATCATCACCTTATCCATTGTTTATACCATTTAATTGCATATTTTGTTTGTTTTCAATTATTAAATTCTCTTTCAAATTTTTATTACACAAGGGACTATGTAATTTAAGTTTAGGGGAGGGTTTAAGACATCATTTAACATGGTTTTCTATTTTCTTATTTCAAATTTTTAGCATAATCATATTAGTTCTTGCATTTCATCTATGGCATAGAAAAACCAGAAAAATTTGAAAATCTTTAAAAAAAAGAGTGTTCATGTAGTTTGCATTGCATATTAGGATCTTGTTAGCATGTTTCATATAGGATTGTCTCATAATCTGCATTAGGGATCAATGATGAGTTTAGCCTTGTTAACTTGTTTAAATTCACTAAACTAGGATCAGTGCCCAAGTTAATAGTACTTTGATGATAGTTGAGTGGTTAGAAACATAAGATTGAACCAAGTCTAGAATTCATATATTGCATTCTGGCCTAAATTGAAGCATGTTGTGATTTGAAGTCCTTTCCTACTTATAAGAACTTAATATTGACTTTTAATTTTCAGTTTGCGCATTGTTTTAAACTCATGGATACTCTATACATATTTGGATCATCTTTCCCTTTTTTTACCACTCTTGTTGATCCAAGTAGCTGATTTCATCATTTAATCAGTTTCCCCTACCCTTAATCAACCTTTCTTTCAAGCCATGTTTATTCTTGAGTGTGTGAGGCTTATATTGGGATTAAGCTTGGTAGAAAGTGTTAGGTTTGAACTGACAAGAATAAAGCCTTGTGTAGTTCTAGTTTGCATTTTTCAAACTAGATAGGACTAGGTTTTAAATCCTGGGTTTGGGACTTGGTGTGTTTGAAAAATAAAAGAAAAGAGGGAAAAGAAAAAGAAAAGGGTAAAGTCCTTAGGAGGGAAGTGTTTTTCAGTAAACTTAAGCTCTAAGTGAAAGGATAGGGTATTGTAAAAGTTTTAATTAAGGTTCTGGTCAAAGAAAAGAAAGAAAGAAAAGAAGAGTCTAGTAAAAAGCTTTATGACTTGGGAAACAAGTGAGAAAAAGAGCATTAGCAATTAAGAAAGAAACCCCCCATTCCACTAGAGAAATCAAGTAAGAAACCTCTCCTAAGACTGAAAAACAAAAGAGAAAAAGGGCAAAAGAGAAAAGATGAAGTTAAAGGGTAGAACTAGGACATTATGGGGTTAGAATGTTAGGAACAAACACTTAGAGTACCTTTGGGTAGACAAGGTTCTGTTCTTGTATGTGTCTAAGTGATCTTACCTTTAGCCTTCTTCTAAAGCTCAATCCACTTTTTGTGAGAGAAACCTTGATATTAATAAGCCCCACTCAAAAGAGAGACCATTTTTGTCTCTAACCCTTATTACCAAGCCAAATGAGTTTAAACATTGCATAATCTGATTCATGTTCTTGTTTAATGAATGTTAAAGGAAATGACTGATTTGAATGCATGTGGAAGTCTAAGGCTAAAATCTTTAAGTACAGCTCATGCATCTTGCATCATAGTACTAGTAACTTGGACATTGATTCTAGCTAGTCTATTAGCATGTTTAATGATATATCATGGTTTTTACGGTTTTTAACCATGATATAAGTGTGCTTTTTGAGTCTTTTTATTTGTTTTCTAGGATGTTTTTGAGTCTTGACAGGTTTTCTAGGATGTTTTTGAGTCTTGACAGGTTTTCTAGGATTTTGGCATGGATGGAGCAAAGTAGAGCAATTTGGATCGTTTTGGAGCATTAATCCGAAGGAATCAACTTGGAATCAATTCAGAGTAATGATATCGATCGACATCGTTTAGCATCGGTCGACACCCAGTCCAATCCGACGAGAGAGCCAAGTTTTGGAAGTTTTACAAATCTGCCCTGAAGTTTTTCCATAATTGCAAGACAAGTCTCTGACGTGTTTTAGGACATACATATATTGTTTTTGGGTTTTAGAAACCCTTAAGTTTTATTCTAGCAGCTTTTATTGTTTGAGAGATATTGAGAGCTTTTGGGAGAGAGATCTGAACTCCTTCGAGAGAAGAATTTCTAAACTTTTTTTTTTCTTTTCAAAATCTATTGCATGTTATTCAGAATTATGTCTTGTTCTTCATCAAACATGTCTGAGTAGTTTGTTTGTTAGGTTGAGGGTTTTTCATAGGGATTTTATGATTTATTAGATCTGTTTATTTAGGATTCATTATCTTTCTAGATCTTTATCATAGGTTGTTCTTCATATTAATTCTTGATTGATCACCTAGAATTAATAACTTAGGAAAATAAATTGATATGAGAATATAATTGATTTTCCTGATAAAACCTTTTGATGAGCAAAATTACTTTCTGCAAAGAGATTTGATTTAGTAATTTTGTGAACTTATCTGAACCTGTTTTTAAAGCTGATTTTTAACCTAAAATTATAAAAAGAGATTTGGATTTTCTGGTTTTAAATTTAGATAATATTTGCAGTGAGAACTGATTTATTTTACAAAAGAGTTTAGAATTCTAGATATGATTTTAATTGCTTGAATCCTATTTAATATTTTGTAATTTCCTAAGAAATTCCCTAGACCTAGCTTTTTAATCCCTTGAATTTTCACAGTTTTTATTTAATATTTTGCATTGCTTTTCTTATTTAAATCAACTTGTTTAGCGTAATCATAAAACTCTATAATTTATTGTGTAGACTTGAGTTCTTGTGGAATTCGACACCTAAGTATTACAGTGACCTCTTAATTTGAGAGAGTAGCTCTAGGGTTTAATTTGAGCATATCATTTAAGGTTCTGAGATCCCACCTTCAATCCTCTATTCCTTCTTATGTCTTGTTTGTTTGCTTGAGGGCAAGCAAATATTAAGTTTGGGGGGGTTGATATGTATATATTTTACTTGTTTAACCACTGTTTATTCACATCTTTTACATGTTTTATTAGCTTGTTTTGTTACTTTCATAAGGGCTGTTTGTGCATTAGAGTAGGATTTGCATTGCATTTGCATTGTTTCTTGTTTAAACAGGTGAATTGGACTCAAGAAGCATGGAAATAACATCTGGGATGAGAGGAGTGCAACCATTGAAGCAGATAGGAGTTGAATCAAGGAGAAGACCAACAAAGCATGAAGCACTCGACCACCACTACTCGTGCACTCGACCATGTGCTACTGAAGCACTCGACCGTGTGCTACTCAGAGACTTAACCGGTGGGGAGCAGAAGGATGGACCACTCGACCGCTTGTGGTCGAGTACATCAAGCCACCTTTCTATTTTGTCAGCTAGCCAAATCAGGGCTTGCTTCCCTCACTATATATACCCCTTGTACCCCATGGCCGCCAGAAGACCCTCTTTAGGCAAAAAAGTACCTGTAGCCACAAAAAAAACCTTAGTTCTTACCCTTAAGGGTTTTTAGCTTTTTAATATCATTTGCCACTTTTATTTACTGTTTTTCTCAGATTTTAATATCTTGTAAGTCTCATAACTTTCTGGGTATTGAGAATCTGAGTTTGCTTCTTTATATTAAGTTGTTGTTCATCATCTCATCTATCATATCATGCTAGTTTCATCATTTTCTGGGTTTATGTTCATCATCATCATGTTTTGTTCATCTGAGTAGTGAGTTAGGATTCTGGAGATGGATTAGGCTGGTTTAGGGTTGTGGTTGTTTAGATTGGTTAAGCTTGATTGTTTACATATCTCTTCTGGGTTAGATGTGCTCTAAGCTGTTCTTATATCTGAGAGGGTAAGAACAGATCTTAAGCTTCCTTGCATCATACCAATGTTTAGGTTGTTAGATAAAGCTAATACTGGAGATTATCATGCTTATCCCAAGATATTGGTTATATAAGGTGATTTTTGACAAGTAATGGTCTGGTCCTTAATGCATGTTTAGTATGGTTTCACCAATGAGAGTTGGGTTAGGATGTTACATAAACTTGATCACTTCTGTCATGAGAGTGGATTAGTGAGTCATTAAGATCATTGTCTAGAGATAGCTCATGTTTGATTGAGGTTTGTTAACCAGTTTAGATAGCCACAGCTTGAACATCAGCCCATGAATCCATCTCTTGAAGCCTTCTTTGTCATTTGATTGTTTATTACCGCATCTTATCTTGTTTCATTGCATTATGTTCTGTTTAAAGTTGTCAAGATTGCATAATTTACTCGTATTGCTCAACTCGACCAAACCACTCGACCAAACACACGGTCGAGTGCTTGATCGAGCACCTTTGGGTTCTTCTATTTACTTTTGCACCTCTATAGTTTTGTTTCATTGCATTTGTTTAGTTCTTGCTCTTGTTTAATTTACATTCAGCATTGTTTACATTCTGCATTTTACATTATTGTCTTAGGATTGTTAGAAATCAATCATCATCATATTTGGCTTAACTTAAGTCACTGTTTACATCTTGATTGCATGCAACACACACTTTATGGATTGACATCCTTTATGCTACAACTACATAAGGGTATTGAAACACCCTGCATATCTTCTGATCATCCATGCTTATGTCTATTTGTTTGACCTTGCATCATTCATTGCATAAGAACACAACATAAGAAAATAAGTGTTTCAGTGAGCTTTTGCCGACAAGCCCATTTAACAGGCCTTACCGAGATTCTCCAGTTTAATCGGATTCCAAGATTATTCAGTTTGTCCTTTGTTTAAATCGATATTTTATGGGTGCTAATTTCTGCACCAACAAAAAAAAAAGGTGAAGGTTTACTCATATTTCTGCGCTTTTTTTTCATGTACTTGTCTAGAAAACACATGCGGCTTTCACAAGATTTGTTTAGTTTCTTCTGCTGTTTTTCTTTCCCTCTTGCAATGCTTTCTCAAACACATTCAAGAAAGTGATGTTCAACGATCTGAAATGAAATGGTTATTCTTGGAATTATGTTAAGATCGTAGAGGTCAAACTATTGAAAAAGTTGAATAATTTTTTTTAATGTCTTATTCTAACTAAACCATTATTGAAACTTCAAGAAACTATTTTTACTCTACAGAAAAGAATACATAGAACATGAGAACTACAGTAACGCCTCTGAATGTGTTTTCCATTCCTATATCACTATAAGAAAGCAGTTCAAATTCCCACGGCATTTCTGAGGGACACCCTCTCTCGGAAGCACTTGTTTAAGAATGGATTATGTCGGGTTATAAGATATGGTATGCGCATGGAGAGAGTGAATCAATGCTAGATTACGGTAGTAGTTGTCAACATTATATTGTAAAGGAACCATCGATAGAAGTAGACATAGGTACATTTCAGATGGTTAATGATGCATCTAGGGAGAATGCATCCTCATTCACTCAGGATGGAGATAGAGTAGAGGAACCAAACTTAGAAGCCCGCAGATTCTTTGATATGTTAGATGCGGCGAATATGTCGTTGTATGATTGTTGTAAGAAGGGTCATTCACCATTATCAGCTGGAACTAGGTTGATGGGCATAAAGACAAATTGGAATTTATCTAAGGTTTGTGTTGATGTGATTACTGATTTTGTAAAATAAATTTTGACGGAAGATAATGTTTCATCAGCTTCATTTTATGAGTTGCAAAAATTTTTAGCTGGTCTCGGTTTCCCATATCAGGTGATAGATGTGTATAGTGATAATTGTATGATTTATTATAGAGAATACGCATCTCGTATCTAATGTTGATTTTGTCGTAAACCTCGGTATTAGGACACAAGTGGAAGAGTTCTCATACCATATAAACGGATGTGGTATTTGCCATTAGCAGAGAGGTTGAAAAGGTTGTATCAATCGGAACGTACAGCGGGATCAACGAGATGGCATGCTGAACATACATCGGACGGTGTAATTGAGCACCCGTTGGATGCATAAGCATAAAAAATTTTCAGTCAGTGTATCCCAGATTTGCATATAAGCCAAGGAACGTTTATCTTGATTTGTCTACAGATGGTTTTAATCCTTTTTGAAAGCATAGCAAGCAATACTCATTGTGGCCAGTTATCGTGACACCTTATAATTTACCGCCATCTTTGTGTATGAAACTCGTGTTTATCTTTCTCACCATTCTTGTTCCAGATCTCGGATACCCTTTCTCACCATTCTTGTTCCAGATCCATATCATCCAAAGAAAGCACTTGATGTGTTTTTGCAGCCACTGATTTATGAGTTAAAAATGTCATGGGAGCATGGTGTAGAAGTGTTCAATGTTTCAGTGAACCAAAATTTCAACATGCGGGTGGTGCTTATGTGGACTATAAGCAATTTCCCAGCCTATGGTATGTTATCTGGATGGACAATCCATAGACGGTTATCTTGTCCGTATTGCCAAGATAACACCAATGCATTTCAACTAAAACACGGGCGTAAGACGTGTTGATTTGATTGTCATAGACAATGGCTCCCTCAAGGTCATCCTTATCATTGGATCACCACATTATTTAGAAATAACAGACAAGTCTCTGATAGTCCATTTTCTGAATGTTCTTGGGAGTAATTTTTGACTCAGTTAAGAGATTTTGGTGCTGAGAAGACAACAGTTTGTGGCGGAAATGGGCATGGTACCGTTCATGGATATGGTGATCTTGACAACCGGTACAAGTTTAGTATTTTCTGGGAATTTCCATATTGGAAGGATCTTCTGTTGAAGCACAACCGTGATGTTATGCACAATGAACAGAATGTCTTTGATAACCTCATGCACACTGTATTTAATGTTCAAGGAAAGACGAAAGCCAATTTGAAGTCAAGATTGACTTGCATCCTATATGTTCTCGGAGAAAACTTCATGTCATGTCAAATGGGAAAGCACCAACCCCTCTATTTTGATTAGATGCACCTTCCAAAGAAGCGTTTTTAGAATGGATTATGATGCGTGTCAAATATCCAGATGGGTATGCATCTAATCTTCGTAACTCTGTGAATATGGAAGAGGGGAAGTTTCAAGGAACAAAAAGCCAAGATTTTCATGTTATTATGTAGTGTTTCCTTCCATTTCTCTTTGAGTATCTTCTGCCACAAGACATACACAAAGCAATTGCAGGTGTATTATTACACAAATCCATATTAATTTAGTTTTTAATTATATGTTTGCATATCTTGATATATTTTTTTATACTATGCAGCTATAAGTTTGTTCTTTCCATATTTATGCACAAGAACACTTACGGTAGAAGAGATACAACGCCTAGAGCAAAATATCTCGGTGATCCTATGTAACCTTGAGCAAAATTTTCACCATCTTTCTTTGATGTTATAGAACATCTTCCAATTCATCTCCTCCGAGAATTAGCACTTGGCGGCCCCGTTCAATATTGACGGATGTATTTTTTTGAGCATTACATGGGTACTATTGTTACACAAACAAAGCATCAACACAGAAACCACACACTTCTCTGAATATTATTTTCCAATAAGTGTCCAAACGAAGATGAGAAAAGCTGCTCGACACGATGATGGTGGGGAAAAACCTTTTTACCCAGCACAAATCCCAAATTTATTTGCCAAATTGGTCGATTAAGTGGAAAATCGAAGAATCAAAGGATAACAGAGGAAGAGCATAAACACTTGCACATGTACATTATCACAAATAGTGAAGAGCTTAGAGATTATGAGAGGTACAACTGTTGCTATTAAAATGGTAATTTAAAATTTTTAACTTATAATATAATTTTTCTTTATTTCTCACCATGTTTATTCAATTCTACGTATGTTTTTCCTAATTAATTTTTCATAAATAAATATTTCCAGCTCAAACTTATCTAATATGAATACTAAACAAAATAATTTGTACATGTTACAACAATGTCCACTAGAGGTGAATCATTTCCTATGTGGTTAGTGGAGTTCGTTAATGGGCCTTTATATGTTGCGGCAGCGTATCCCATGTATTGTACTCCAAGTTATGCTTTCAAAATTCTTCAACTGAAGAAAACTCAACTTGTGATTATGGTTTATCGATACAATCAATTGATCTTGTATACTCTGACGTCCTCCATGAAATCCAGGGATGATCAATTTGAGGTGCATTGTCTTCTCATGTGATTGGTATGATCTAACTATTGGCAGTGGTGTACGACATAATGAATTTGGTGTCACAACAATACACACGAGAAAGAGGCTTTGCTATGATCCTTTCATTCTCGCATCATAGTAGGATCAAGTATGCTACATTTGATATCCACAGAGGACCAATAATGTTGATGATCCTTGCACCACAGTGATGTTAGTCAATCTTAGAGGAAGAATTGTTGGGATTTTTGATGATAGTGACCAAGAACCTATGCAACAAAACACAATGGGTATCATTGAAGCGGTTGACCACTTTTAAGAAGTTGATCTTGTCGTTGATTTCACCATTGATGAAAAAGAGGATATCTTTGATGACTCGGAGGAAGAACGTGGCAAATTCGATGATGATTCTGAATAAGAAAATTCACAATGTTCTACGGTAGAAGAAGAAGAATAATAATATTTAAATGATAATGTTCCGTTAATATATTATAAAAAATGAATAATTTTATCAAATAATTTAAATAATGTTTATGTTATAATAAAGTGTTGAAGAAATTCATCGGATGTATGTCCAAAATAAAATAAGATTTATGTTATAATTTTCGTTTTGAGTTTTCCTTTCATATCTTAAGTCCTCAGAAAATCCTTGTAATATATATATGTACAACGGTCGTAATTCAGAAATAAATAAATCTTCTCCCAAAAAAGCTCGAAAATTTTCGACAACTTTCCAAGAGAAGTACTTTTATTCATAACTCCTCAGAAAATCCTTGTAATATATTTATGCAACAGTCATAATTCATGTGACGCCCGTGAACCGGAATCTCAATTTTGGGTGTGCATTGATCGATGAAAGGTACGTGTTTTCGGGGCAACTTAAGTTAAACGCACGTGTTGTTGCTTTTTGGGTTTTGGAAACCCTAGAGGTCAAGTATAAAAAGTTATTTCGACGCCCTTGGACGAGGTTGGTCACTTTTTCCTTCTGCAAAAGAGAGGAAACTTCTAAAAAGTTCTTGTGAACGTTCTTGAGGAGTTCTAAACTGTTTCTGGAGGGATTTATCCCTGTGAGGGGAGATCCGAGGCTGAGGACGTGAGAGGAGCTTGCTAAGAGGCTATTTTTGTGGGTTTTATAATCATATTCTTCTTGTTTAGAGGTGATTGTATGACCTTGGCTGATCTAAGCGATTAGATGTGTGTTTTGTGTGATTTTAATTGATGATTGCTTGTGTGTTTGCTTGTGAGTGTTTGTTGTGGTGTTTGTGGCCTTTGGAAGGCGTTTTTAGCATCACGTAGCCGAGAGGAGTCGGAGGAGATTGTGTTCAGCGATGCTCCACGCAACTTCATCGATCGATGTAGGGTGTGCATCGGTCGACGCAGCTCGGGATATGATGGAGACAGGAGGCATTGCATCGGTCGATGCAAGGAGTGCATCAGTAGACGCAGGAGATGTTGCATCGGTCGATTTATGGAGTGCATCATTCGATGCATGGACGTTGCATCGGTCAATGCAAGGAGTGTGTCGGTCGACACAAGGACGTAGTGACTACGCATGTGTTCAGAGTTTTCTGGTTTGCTTGTTTCTTTATGTATTGTTTGTATTTGTCATTTTGCTTATGTGTATAGCCCGGTAGATGGGAGGATTGTCTGACTGTGTGTTTATAATAATACTCACGCATCTTAATTTTTGTTTGCGGTGCAGGTAAAGGCAAAGTGTGATCGTGGAATCAAGGCGATGAAGAGGAGGATGTTCTAGAGGCTCAGTTATTGTTTTATGCTGTTGTTAGGTTGTTAGAATGGAACGATGCGGTCTAGAACGGTGGTTTAGGTTGCTAGTTATTTGATCCATGTTGTTTGCTTCTGAATTATTGATTTAGGATTTGTAGACATCATTGACATTAGTTATATACTCTATTGAGGTATTTGTTGGATAATTGTTGGTTTAATGTTGATATTTTTCGTTGTTTGATTTGAATGCCGTTAGGTTGTTCGTGAATATGGATCACTAGTTAATTATTATATTAAAAAAAATAGGTTGGATCGTTTCAGTTCAAAAATAAATAAATGTTCTCTAAAAAAGGCTCAAAAATTTATGACGACTTTCCAACGGAAGCACATTTTTCCAGAGTTTTTCGAGGAAATTTAATTTTTATTATGAGTTTTTTGAATTTTAGTCACATATAATGTTTATCTAATACTATAATATACCTTAAGTGACAATAAAATCAAATAATGAAGCATTTTTTATGGATTTTTTTTTTTTTTACAAATCTAATCATGTTACACTTACGTGTTTATGAGATGATATGAAAACTATAGTTTGCAATTAAGGGACAATGAGATGTTTATTAAAATGTTTGTGTTTATATTATAATTTGAGTTTGTAAGTGATCCTATCAACAAATAAACCTTAGTAGATCAGTAAACAACACTATGCATCAAACCTTTAAAAATCAAACAAAATCTATAGACCCTTGGAAAGTTTCAGAAAAATTCCGAGGATTCTCCGAGGACACATGAAATTTGTTGGAAAGACGTATGAAATTTTCGAGACACTTCTAAGGACGTCTGAATTTCGACAAATTTTACAGTCCTCAAGAAGCCATCGCAAATTTCCAACAGGTTTCCGTGGGTGGTCAGTCATTAAACATGCAAAAAATATTTTGTCCTCGGAAATTCCTGGGAAATTTGCGATGGCGTTTCTACGATTTTATATATTTTCGACGGTTAACCCAGGCCAAAAATTTTGCCCGCGAGTTTTTATTTTTCGTTTGGATGACAAGCCCTAAATATTTTCGACGGATTTCCCACGACCTGTTCCGTTGGAAATTACGTAATATATAAACCCAGAAAACTGAACAGACAACTTTTCATTTCTTCTTTTCTTCTCCTTTCCGCCGCTGCTTAGCCATTCTCCGATTTTCTGCGCCATTCTCCGATTTCTGCCTTCTCTTTACTTAGCCATTCTCCGAGCGTCGCCTTCTCTCTTCTGTTTCACCCCATCAAACCTTAAATTCATCTTTGCATATGTAAGCAAACCAATCTTTGCTTTAAGTTTACATTTACTCTTCTACTAATTTGGAATTAGGTTTTTGAATTAGGAATTGGATTGGATAAATTTCTTATGTCGTTGGATTTAGGATTTGTTATCTTTGGGAAGAATTGATCAGGTTTTGGAATCTATGGAATTAGATTTTTGTAGAACTAGATTTATATGAATATATGGATTTCGTTTTTGTGATATAGATCTTTGTATAACTACAAGATATGGATTTTCTTTTTGTAATTATTAGTGAATTATTACAAAATATTTTTGTAATTTATTACACATATATATCTTTTATAGTTATATATGGGGTCCGTTGGGACGGCTAGCGGGGGGCTAGCAGGGTCGACGAACGGTCCGTTGGGGCAGCTAGCGGGAAGCTAGTGGGGTCCGTGGGACGGGTTGTCACACAACTTCAAACATTCACAGCGTCTCAATATCTCGGACAGTTCCCACCGCCTACCCCTCTTTGATTTATTTATATGCTTAAGTCTATTTTCATTTTATTTAGATAATTGTTGTTAATTTTTGGATAATGTATTTGGATGATTTGGTGTTCCTATATAATCTGTTTTCTAATAATAATTTAAGAATTTTTAATTTCATAATTATATTTTTTTAATAATAAGTTTTGAAGTTTTGAAAAAAATATAATTACATAGTTCTCAGAAATTTTTCGGAAAAAGGTCTCTCGCTAAATTCAATCAGAAACATAACTACATAAGTCTTTGAAAGTCCTCGAAAAGTGTTCTTGGGAGTCCTCGAAAATCTTCTCTCTCAAAAATTCGTCAAAAGTTATACACCCTTGCAAATCCCTTAAAAATAAAGTCCTCGGAAATCCGTCTAGGTTTGTTTCCTTGGAAATCCCTTGGAAATAAAATCCTCGGAAATTCTTCTAGGTTTGTTTCTTTGGAAATCCCTTGGAAATATGATATCCGAAATCGGTCGAAATGTTTGTTTCCTTGGTAAATCTTTGAAAAACCTCGATTCTCGAAAAGCCCTTGGAATTATTTAATCCTCAATAATCCCTCTGAAATTTCTGACAGATTTCCGACGACTCTTAATTTTTGGACAAGTCCTTTCCGAGTACACTTTGTTCTTGGAAATCCGTCAGAAACACCCTTTTCCAAGGGATTATCGACGGTTTCTTATTTCTGAAATGGGCTATTTTCTTGTAGTGGATTAAGAATTAATCTTAGCAAAGATGGATACTTAACCGACATGGATATAGCTATATATATCAAATATCATGCAAGTGAAATGAAAACTGTTCAAATTAATTATATATTTACTTATAAAACAACCCTTAGAAAATTAGGCATGGTTTTTTTACTCATGAATTCGATACAATCTGCACACAATGATAAGTTTGGAGGAGGTTCTATTAAAATTAGAAATAAAGGAGGTTCTATTAAAAGTTTGTCCACTATACTTTATATAGATAAGTTTGGTGAAATAGATTTTACAGAAAAATTTTAGCCAATTATACCCTCAATTAAAAAATAAAATTACTTAATTGAAGAAATAAGACCCTTTAATTACTTAATTAGTTATTCTAACTAGAGCAGAAACCTCTTAATTAGTTATTAACCCTTTAATTGATTTTTTCCTCCAAATCGTAATTTGAGAGAAAAAAACTACAATTTATTTGATTCAATAATCAAAAGTGGTTTGGTTATGTTTAGCACTTGTGTCACTTGTAATTTGTGTCAACGAGACTTAGTGTTACTTGTGTTATCTTTTGTAACTGAAAACAATTAAACGTGAACAAGTTTGCTTTTGTGAAACCCATATGGTGTGCATCCAATGTCCAAGTGAATATTCAATGACTAGACTAATCTAACAAATATCCATCAAATTTATAATTAACAAAATTTGAAAGAACATCAAAATTAGTTTCAAATCTTGTTTTTCTTCATCATCAATAAATCTCAACTCCTTGTTGGCATCCAGTGTTCATACACCACAAGTAACGTAGATTTGCATCATAAACAGGTAAGTGAAATTTTCGTGGAAGGTGGAAGAGATGGTAAACAACCAATAGGTCATTTAGAATGTCGATTTTTTTCTGTATTTGTCTACCTTCTAAATAATTAAGAATACACATTCTAAAATATATTAGAACATATCTAAACAATAAATACAGAATCGTAACCATAAATTAAGATTATTCAAAAAATATTCACTTTTCTTATTTAATTTATTTTGTTTCTATTTCTATGGTATTCTAAGTTTTACATATTACAAATTCTAAAAAGTCTACGATATATCTTCTACTTCTTTTAGTATACATGGTAAAACGTAGAAAATATATTCTAAATTGATGTAGAATGAAGAAAAACGTAGAATACATTTTCTTAATTTTGTAGAACATACAAAATTCATGTTCTGAAGTTTTTAGAACAAATTTTCCGTCTAAACTTCGTAGAACATGTACAAACTGTAGAATGAATAATCTAAGTGTTTCAGAACTTGAAAAAATCGTTGAGAGTCTTTTCTGAACAATTTAGACCAGAAATCATCAATTTACAAACTGATTTTTGACACCCAAAACAGTTTTTTTTCAAATTTTTTTTTACACAGTTGTATACTAACATGAGTTTTATGTTTGTTTTTTGGTTTAAACTCCTAAAAACTTCACTATATCTATTAATAGAGGTATTTTCATCACAATTGATAATCTAAAAAAAAATGTGTATATGAACAAAGGTTTGGAAAAACCTCCTTTATTTCTAATTTCCCATCATTTATTAGAAGACTTGAAAGAAAAAGCTCAAAGGAATCAGTCTTTGCATGTTGTTATACCACAAAACACTTGTAAGAGTTTCTCTGGGTTTATACTTGAAAGCCGCCACTAATTTTTGTTGACTTCATACTTTTACTCTTCTCTGCAAAATTCTCCCCACAAAAACAAAAAGTATCTTCACGGCAACAACTAAACATCTCATTGTTTTTGCAATCATGTTGGTGAAGAATTGGATCGAAGAAGTGGATATGAGAACGTGGGGAGGCAGTTGTAAAAGAGATTTTTTTTTTCTATGCAGTTATTTGTAAATTGACTTGTGACTTTTTTTTTTACGACTTCTTTATTACGATAAGTTAGTAAATATTACAACTTAGTTCTTGTGAAAGAAAATAAGGAACATAGGTATAAACATGCTAACATAAATTGTTTGGAATGAAAGTTTTGGTTAACAAATCTGCTGCCCGATTGTTGTTTTTTGGTGTCCATTTGAAAGCTACTTCATCAAAGCCAGGAAAAATTCCTTTGTTGGAAAAGTAGATAGTTCCTACTTGTCCATAATCTCCATATAATACGTAGAGCAACTTGGTGTAGTTGTGGATTGCTTTGGGCAATGGTGTNGTTTGTAAGTGATCCTATCAACAAATAAACCTTAGTAGATCAGTAAACAACACTATGCATCAAACCTTTAAAAATCAAACAAAATCTATAGACCCTTGGAAAGTTTCAGAAAAATTCCGAGGATTCTCCGAGGACACATGAAATTTGTTGGAAAGACGTATGAAATTTTCGAGACACTTCTAAGGACGTCTGAATTTCGACAAATTTTACAGTCCTCAAGAAGCCATCGCAAATTTCCAACAGGTTTCCGTGGGTGGTCAGTCATTAAACATGCAAAAAATATTTTGTCCTCGGAAATTCCTGGGAAATTTGCGATGGCGTTTCTACGATTTTATATATTTTCGACGGTTAACCCAGGCCAAAAATTTTGCCCGCGAGTTTTTATTTTTCGTTTGGATGACAAGCCCTAAATATTTTCGACGGATTTCCCACGACCTGTTCCGTTGGAAATTACGTAATATATAAACCCAGAAAACTGAACAGACAACTTTTCATTTCTTCTTTTCTTCTCCTTTCCGCCGCTGCTTAGCCATTCTCCGATTTTCTGCGCCATTCTCCGATTTCTGCCTTCTCTTTACTTAGCCATTCTCCGAGCGTCGCCTTCTCTCTTCTGTTTCACCCCATCAAACCTTAAATTCATCTTTGCATATGTAAGCAAACCAATCTTTGCTTTAAGTTTACATTTACTCTTCTACTAATTTGGAATTAGGTTTTTGAATTAGGAATTGGATTGGATAAATTTCTTATGTCGTTGGATTTAGGATTTGTTATCTTTGGGAAGAATTGATCAGGTTTTGGAATCTATGGAATTAGATTTTTGTAGAACTAGATTTATATGAATATATGGATTTCGTTTTTGTGATATAGATCTTTGTATAACTACAAGATATGGATTTTCTTTTTGTAATTATTAGTGAATTATTACAAAATATTTTTGTAATTTATTACACATATATATCTTTTATAGTTATATATGGGGTCCGTTGGGACGGCTAGCGGGGGGCTAGCAGGGTCGACGAACGGTCCGTTGGGGCAGCTAGCGGGAAGCTAGTGGGGTCCGTGGGACGGGTTGTCACACAACTTCAAACATTCACAGCGTCTCAATATCTCGGACAGTTCCCACCGCCTACCCCTCTTTGATTTATTTATATGCTTAAGTCTATTTTCATTTTATTTAGATAATTGTTGTTAATTTTTGGATAATGTATTTGGATGATTTGGTGTTCCTATATAATCTGTTTTCTAATAATAATTTAAGAATTTTTAATTTCATAATTATATTTTTTTAATAATAAGTTTTGAAGTTTTGAAAAAAATATAATTACATAGTTCTCAGAAATTTTTCGGAAAAAGGTCTCTCGCTAAATTCAATCAGAAACATAACTACATAAGTCTTTGAAAGTCCTCGAAAAGTGTTCTTGGGAGTCCTCGAAAATCTTCTCTCTCAAAAATTCGTCAAAAGTTATACACCCTTGCAAATCCCTTAAAAATAAAGTCCTCGGAAATCCGTCTAGGTTTGTTTCCTTGGAAATCCCTTGGAAATAAAATCCTCGGAAATTCTTCTAGGTTTGTTTCTTTGGAAATCCCTTGGAAATATGATATCCGAAATCGGTCGAAATGTTTGTTTCCTTGGTAAATCTTTGAAAAACCTCGATTCTCGAAAAGCCCTTGGAATTATTTAATCCTCAATAATCCCTCTGAAATTTCTGACAGATTTCCGACGACTCTTAATTTTTGGACAAGTCCTTTCCGAGTACACTTTGTTCTTGGAAATCCGTCAGAAACACCCTTTTCCAAGGGATTATCGACGGTTTCTTATTTCTGAAATGGGCTATTTTCTTGTAGTGGATTAAGAATTAATCTTAGCAAAGATGGATACTTAACCGACATGGATATAGCTATATATATCAAATATCATGCAAGTGAAATGAAAACTGTTCAAATTAATTATATATTTACTTATAAAACAACCCTTAGAAAATTAGGCATGGTTTTTTTACTCATGAATTCGATACAATCTGCACACAATGATAAGTTTGGAGGAGGTTCTATTAAAATTAGAAATAAAGGAGGTTCTATTAAAAGTTTGTCCACTATACTTTATATAGATAAGTTTGGTGAAATAGATTTTACAGAAAAATTTTAGCCAATTATACCCTCAATTAAAAAATAAAATTACTTAATTGAAGAAATAAGACCCTTTAATTACTTAATTAGTTATTCTAACTAGAGCAGAAACCTCTTAATTAGTTATTAACCCTTTAATTGATTTTTTCCTCCAAATCGTAATTTGAGAGAAAAAAACTACAATTTATTTGATTCAATAATCAAAAGTGGTTTGGTTATGTTTAGCACTTGTGTCACTTGTAATTTGTGTCAACGAGACTTAGTGTTACTTGTGTTATCTTTTGTAACTGAAAACAATTAAACGTGAACAAGTTTGCTTTTGTGAAACCCATATGGTGTGCATCCAATGTCCAAGTGAATATTCAATGACTAGACTAATCTAACAAATATCCATCAAATTTATAATTAACAAAATTTGAAAGAACATCAAAATTAGTTTCAAATCTTGTTTTTCTTCATCATCAATAAATCTCAACTCCTTGTTGGCATCCAGTGTTCATACACCACAAGTAACGTAGATTTGCATCATAAACAGGTAAGTGAAATTTTCGTGGAAGGTGGAAGAGATGGTAAACAACCAATAGGTCATTTAGAATGTCGATTTTTTTCTGTATTTGTCTACCTTCTAAATAATTAAGAATACACATTCTAAAATATATTAGAACATATCTAAACAATAAATACAGAATCGTAACCATAAATTAAGATTATTCAAAAAATATTCACTTTTCTTATTTAATTTATTTTGTTTCTATTTCTATGGTATTCTAAGTTTTACATATTACAAATTCTAAAAAGTCTACGATATATCTTCTACTTCTTTTAGTATACATGGTAAAACGTAGAAAATATATTCTAAATTGATGTAGAATGAAGAAAAACGTAGAATACATTTTCTTAATTTTGTAGAACATACAAAATTCATGTTCTGAAGTTTTTAGAACAAATTTTCCGTCTAAACTTCGTAGAACATGTACAAACTGTAGAATGAATAATCTAAGTGTTTCAGAACTTGAAAAAATCGTTGAGAGTCTTTTCTGAACAATTTAGACCAGAAATCATCAATTTACAAACTGATTTTTGACACCCAAAACAGTTTTTTTTCAAATTTTTTTTTACACAGTTGTATACTAACATGAGTTTTATGTTTGTTTTTTGGTTTAAACTCCTAAAAACTTCACTATATCTATTAATAGAGGTATTTTCATCACAATTGATAATCTAAAAAAAAATGTGTATATGAACAAAGGTTTGGAAAAACCTCCTTTATTTCTAATTTCCCATCATTTATTAGAAGACTTGAAAGAAAAAGCTCAAAGGAATCAGTCTTTGCATGTTGTTATACCACAAAACACTTGTAAGAGTTTCTCTGGGTTTATACTTGAAAGCCGCCACTAATTTTTGTTGACTTCATACTTTTACTCTTCTCTGCAAAATTCTCCCCACAAAAACAAAAAGTATCTTCACGGCAACAACTAAACATCTCATTGTTTTTGCAATCATGTTGGTGAAGAATTGGATCGAAGAAGTGGATATGAGAACGTGGGGAGGCAGTTGTAAAAGAGATTTTTTTTTTCTATGCAGTTATTTGTAAATTGACTTGTGACTTTTTTTTTTACGACTTCTTTATTACGATAAGTTAGTAAATATTACAACTTAGTTCTTGTGAAAGAAAATAAGGAACATAGGTATAAACATGCTAACATAAATTGTTTGGAATGAAAGTTTTGGT
Source organism: Camelina sativa (assembly GCF_000633955.1). Lineage (NCBI taxonomy): Eukaryota > Viridiplantae > Streptophyta > Magnoliopsida > Brassicales > Brassicaceae > Camelina > Camelina sativa. Next base: position 14,364,719 of record NC_025691.1, read on the forward strand.
TAACAAATCTGCTGCCCGATTGTTGTTTTTTGGTGTCCATTTGAAAGCTACTTCATCAAAGCCAGGAAAAATTCCTTTGTTGGAAAAGTAGATAGTTCCTACTTGTCCATAATCTCCATATAATACGTAGAGCAACTTGGTGTAGTTGTGGATTGCTTTGGGCAATGGTGTTTGAAAGGATGGCCTCCATTTTATCTTCTAGGTCTTGGTTGATGGAGAACCAAATTCGACCTCAAGAGTGTGGGTTAAAGGTAAGATGGTGAATCGGATGGTTCATTGGAGAAGCGTATTCATGGCTGGAATTAATGATGTATTCTAGCTCATCTCTTTTATTACACGGTCGTTAAGGATGGTTGGCTGTACGACTAGATAACAAGATGAGATGGTGTTTGGTGAAGCTTGTTCAGAAGGTGGAGTCGGGTGACTTGATCGAGCGGACCACGAAGTGGTTCCGTGGAGGAGAAATCAGAGTCTGCGAACGGTCGAGGTGCTTGTTAAGTTATGTACGTTCGTGTGATTGTGGTTTTGCTGCATAGGATGGACTGTGGTTAGTTGTTGGGTAGAATGCTTAGTTGGATCTAGCCTGTTTGTTGAAGGATTTTTTTGTGAGGAATTGAATTGACACCAACCGTCTTGTCTAAATTATGGGACTCTCATGAAATCGTTTTCCGTATGTTATGTGTGAAGATTGGAAATCCGGATCAGGGTGTTTTAACATAGCTATAGATATGATCTATCTAAACATATATGAGAATTCGTGTATATATATGAGATTTCACGTATACAATTTGTTGACAGTCTACGATAAATAGTGTTTGCTTTACGATATGTTGAGTATGAAAAGAAAAAGAAAAATCAAAAAATTCTATTAGGCTTTACATTACCTATGCTCTCTCTATTCACTCCCTTTCCAAACTTCTTTTGTCCAAAGAAAAGAAGATGGTCTTTCGTTTCTTTTAGAGGTCGTAAGCAAATCTTATGTTTTTCTTCACTTAACAATAAAATCGATCTAATTTCAATATAGCCATAATAATCTAGTTTGATTCATTTGAGTTTGAGAAAAAAGTGTCGTATAACTTTTATTCCACGGAGAGAGAAAATGAAGCACGTCTAATTACAATGTGTTACTCTCTATTCCACATACCCATTAAAAATCAATAGTAAGTATCTAGCACGTCCTGATCGATCTATATCGATCCCTTTTCAATATTTCTTATTTTGTTGCTTAGAAGTTAGGCATTTAGATTGGAAAACAACTGTGTGATATGTACGTGTTCAATTAACTCAGTCGTTATGGAATTTCTTTCTTTTTTTTTTTTTTTGGTTGGCTAAATCGCTTGGTAGCTTTATTTGTTCAAAAATACGCTTGATAAGTAACAGGATTGTTCCAATCAATCCGTTTCAAAAATGATTTAATAAAAGAATCATATCAACATGAATGGCTAAAAATATGTATTAAAATATTATTGTCGTATTAAAATATGTATTAAAAATCTGCAAAAATATTTATATTGGATATGAGCTTCAAATACTTCATTTATTGAATAAACTATATACTACTTATCTTTATCATTTCACTCTATGGATTTTCTGAATGAGTATATTACTAAATCGTAAGACTAGTCAAAAAGTGGATGGCTCCATTAACTGTTCTAGCGTAACTATTCTTAGAAGTATTTGGTTTTACTATTTTAGTCTATACTCTCTGATATTTGAATGCTCAGGTAACGTTTTCAAAATTGGAGATTTGATTGTAGTTAAACTTTATCATTCGCAAATTTATCATCGATAAAATAGAGCTTGTAAGTAGGCCCCGAAATGTGGAAAACATTGTAATTAAAATACAACTATAGTTTTATAAGAGGACGCAATGTATATATATAATAATAGAAAAAAAATAATATGAAAACGATATAAGCCAAACATACTTATTATGAATATTAATTGGAGAGGAGGGGTGTTACCATCCATATGGTGTGAATTCTATGATTTTTGGACCCATTTGATATAAACGAAGGAAGAAGACAAAGAACATGAAGACATGAATAGTTTATTTTAGAGTTAATAAGAAAAATGTTTAAATAAAAAGGAATGGTTGTCGTTTGAAAATGGGTACGAGTAAACAGTGTTGCAGACTCTGCTCCAACAGTAATTACAACAATGCAATATGCAACCACGACCCACTTGCTTCTATTCATTTCCCATTCTTGCTCTCTCTCTCCAAATTGACTAATGTTTTAAATGTTATATATAATGATGATAACACCATTACTTCTCTTTGCACGCTTCTTCGTTAGGTTAGGTTGTACGTAAAAAAGTGATGACCTATATCAGTTTTAAACCGCAGAGACCAAATAAGTTTCAATTCAGATTACTTAATCGAGTGTTTAAACCGCATATAACTTTTGCTTTTCTATCTTGACATTTACCAAGAAAGGAGAAGTAAGTGAAAACAGAAAGTATAAAAGTTTTGACAATCGCTTACACCAAATTTTTAGTACATAAGGTAAAGAGTACACATTTATTGTATAGTGGTTGTAATGGTTTAATTTGGCTCTATTGGTTGAGAAGATATATAAAAAAGTACTGTAATTACTAAGAGAGACCATATTAATTTAAAAATGTAATCATGAGCTTGAATAAATAATACTAGAAGGATGTATCATTGTTATATTTTCTATAGATCACCAATTAAAACCAGGTGTTCATTTCTTATAGTAACATTTTCTGAGGATTTATCTTAAGATAATTAAAATGCAACAAACTACAGAACTATATATATACATAGTATTGTGTCTTGAGAATGTAACTTCAATTATTAACAACGAAATGTATAAAAACGTAAAGCATCTAAGAAACGGTGCCTCTGTCCCTAACCCAATACTCAAACGGTTCAATACAAAACTCTAATAAACGTTTTTTTCTTTTTCTTTTTTTGGTCAAAAATTGTTTTCTTTTCTTTTGTTCCTTTAAATGCATAAAAAAAGAATACTATAACCTAATATTATAGTTGGTTACTAATGTTCTAGTACCCTAATCTTATGTGTTACTAATATTGGGTTACCTTTAAAACTCCAAAAAACAAAGTAGGTATATCATTATATAAACAAGTTTGATAGTATGTCTCCTAATTTTTTTCCCATAGAGGAAACTTAATAGATATATATTGAAGAAAGACAGAGTCCGTGATTACTCATAACACTCTCTTTCTATCTCTATACATATCGACACACCATAAAAGTTGTTCTTTCTCTCCGTCTCCTTAGCCTCTGCATCAGGGCGATTTTCTCTTTCTATCTCCCTACACCTTAGGGAGGTACTGATCCTAAAAACTCATCATCTTTCTATGCCTTCCTCTTTTCTTTCACTTATTTTTTTCATTTCTTTTTCTTTTTTGTTTCTTCCATACTCTGCGCAAAACTAGCGAGTCAAAAAAAATAAAGACACTTGCATGAGCATGATATAATATTATAATATATTTTGTAATTAGAGAA
>NC_025691.1:14369803-14385833 GCF_000633955.1 Camelina sativa
TATTACTAGAGAGTATAATAATGGTAATAACAAAATGCTTTGTTACTGTATGTAAATCCCTAGACAAAAAGAATAAGAATAAAAAGAGCAAAATTCTTCATCCCAAGATCCATCAGGAGAGTCAGATTCAGACCCCATCTCTCATTTCCCATCTCTCCTTGTCACATTTATTTCCTTCTTCTTCTTCTTTTTTCTTTTCTTTTACTGTTCTACTATATGCATAATATTTTGAAATTTAATACTTATAATCATACATTTATTGTTATTATTGTTGTTAGAGTCTATGCTAGGGTCCAAGGGTTCATCCCAAGATCCCCTCTTCTTCTCTAGGAACTCTCAACTTCTTCACATGGAAATCAATTCCCTCTAGTACAAAATCCTATTACTATTGAAGGTATGTTTATACTCTATGGTCAATTTTTTATTTAGTAGATAAACTTTTAAAAATTAATAACATTAATTAGTACTAGTCTTATCATATTTATGAGCTCATTTTCTAAAATACTAATATAATAAGAAATTTTAAGCACAAGATGAGCTTTGCCAATCGAGAGCCTCAAAACCCAAAAGTCTCTTCTTCACGAGATCCAATCTTTTGCTTTTTAGTAATTAATTACATCTTCTTCCTTCTCCTCTCTCTTCTTCTTCTTCGTCCCCTCTCTCATACCTACCTATAAGCAACACAAAGAACACCATTTTATCCCATCTGTTTTATTCCTTATATTTCGTTAATCCATCCATACGCATTCCAACTATACGGTGCAAATTCAATTTCTTCCTCTTTTTAACTTGTTTGTTTCTTAATAATGATTTTTAATTCCTCAGGTTATGTCTAGACTGGTCTACTTACCAAAATTTGACTAGCAATCATATAGCTACAAATTCCTCTATATTATAGCTAGCTACACATATCTCTAGGTCTGAAATGATATTTTTATATCTTCCAAGCATATATTATATATCTGAATGCATACCTTTATGTTTGACTTTAGAAAAGCACCTTCTTGTTACCCCTTTTTTCCTCTATTTGCTTTCAACAGTTGACGAGAAGGTTGGATCAGTGCATATAGTTAATTTATATACATATATATAAGAATTAGATATACACAACTTTATGTGTGTGTACTGTGTATATGCATATATATAGAACTTACCAAATATCTTTAATACTATACTAATTGCAAAGTTCCTCTTATTTTACAGCTTTTTGTATGTAACACCAAATAGCAGCTTAAAGAGAAAGCAGAGAGGATCTTCTTTTATTTCTCCTCAGAGAAGCAGAAACCATATCTTCAAAGAAGTCTTCTTTAATTTTGTCGCAGGTAAGCTTTCCTTATTTTAGAGATTGAGACCACTTCTCTAATTTATATTTCTTTCTTTATTTAGCTCACTTATTTCATATATATAAATTATAAAAAACAGAAAAAAAATCTCCAAAATCACATCATTTCGAAATTTTGATTTCGTAATATCTTTTTTTCCTTTGTAAATTCTTCTACCTCCAAAAAAAATAAATTAAAAAACCCTAATTGTTTTTTTCATTTCAACGGCGGCTTTGTGTAGGGAGAGGGAAAAGAAAGAAAATTGAAATACTCTCATTTTAATGGCATCTTCATCAACAAACTCACCATGCGCCGCCTGCAAATTTCTTCGGCGAAAATGTCAGCCGGAATGCGTATTCGCACCATATTTCCCACCGGACCAGCCACAAAAATTTGCAAACGTTCACAAAGTGTTTGGAGCAAGCAACGTCACTAAGCTCCTTAACGAGCTTCACCCTTCACAACGTGAAGACGCAGTTAACTCTTTGGCCTATGAAGCCGACATGCGTCTCCGTGACCCTGTCTACGGCTGCGTTGGAGTCATCTCTCTCCTCCAACATCAGCTCCGTCAGCTTCAGATAGATCTCAGCTGTGCTAAATCAGAGCTCTCGAAGTACCAAAGCCTCGGTATCCTCGCCGCCACTCATCAGAGTCTAGGCATCAACTTACTCGCCGGAGCAGCCGATGGAACAGCTACCGCCGCCGTGAGAGATCACTACCACCACCACCAGTTTTTTCCTAGAGAACAGATGTTTGGTGGCTTGGATGTTCCGGCCGGTAACAACTACGACGGTGGGATTCTGGCCATTGGACAGATCACTCAGTTTCAGCAGCCGAGAGCCGCCGCCGGAGACGACGGTCGCCGTACTGTTGATCCTTCTTGAGAATTTAGGGTTTTGGTGGTTCATCATCGTCGATCGCTTGGTGTTAATGAAATTATAATTAAAAAAGAATTATATTTGATGTGGAAAACCAAAATATTTTAAACGTATGGTACGTCTCTCTTGATGACATTAATTTATGTTTTATTATTATTATTATTATTATTATTATTATTATTATCACTTAGATATATGATGATAGTCCCTTTTGTATTTCTTTCAAATTATAAGGATTTATTTCTCTTAATTTATATTTTCATATTTATTTCCAGCAAGAAATATAGATCTAATATCAGTTAATATTGAGGTGATTTTTAATCAATACTAGTGAATGTTAGACTTGTAAAGTATTTATTATTAAGAAAATAATGAATATAAAACCATGTAGGGTAGAGTAATGTACATGAAATATGTTGTATATACTATAAATGATATATATTTGCAAGAAAAGAGGTTTGATGTGGAACACTGTCAGCGTCAAGGATAATATTTGATGTAGGAAGGAGCTTAACGGAATACAACATGAACATGAAACATCTTATCTCCGGGCGAATGATACCTACTAGGCTCTTTCTAGGCTTTCTCTCTAATTAAGTCTCCTTCAACTATTTATTATGATGACTCTGTTTATTGTTGTTGTAAATACTAATTGTCACATCAAGTCATCAACTATGTTAGAAGATTTGTTTCTTTTTTCTTTTAACTATTTGGTTACTATAGTAACATGCAAAATCTCAGTTATCCACTACTAGAGTATAACTGGTGTTCTTTAAAAAAAAAAATCAGTATAGAAATTCACAGAACAAAATACAAAATAAATAACCTTTCACGAAATCTACAAACATGTTAAAAGAATTCTGACCAACAAAAAAATATGTTAATTTATCTAATGGAAATTCTAACTGAATTTTTGTTGGTAACTCTTAAATAGTTTTTTTTTGGAAAAAATTATTTGGTTATAGTAAGTTGTAACGTGCAAAATCTCAATTACACTACTACATTAGAAGTGGTATATATACTTTTTTAAATCAGCATTTTTATATAAATGAAAACAAAATTATATAACGAATTAGAATGTATATTAAAATCAAATGTAAAAACCTTTCCTAAAATGAATACTGGAGTATTAAAAATAAAGATAATTTCTTTCTTTTGCTCTGGTTTGCTTCTAAATGAAGGAAATGTTGTTAGTTTTTAAATACGCGTTTCTTCTTTTTTTTTTTCTTTTCTTTTCTTTTTACGTGTTACAATGCAACCGTATCTAGTCAATTGCATTATTTTTGTCAACTAGTCAATTGCATTTAAGATACATAAAAATGATGATTATAGTATCTATATTTACACTTTAATTTGATCTGTTCATTAACTAGTATAATTAATGACAAGTATCGACACAATTCCCAGTGTTGACCAAAATCCCCCAAATTTTCAGAGTACTTTTGAAGAAACCCTAAAGTTAAAAGATTGCCAAAATGGTTTGCTCGCCTTGCACCTGTCGCCCGCACGGTTGCATCATCCAATTTTTTTTTTTTTACTTTCTTACTCCATAAATATATTAAAATTAAGCTTATTCTTTTCTTTTCGATCTTTCATTGCCAAAACGGGTTACCAAAGCAAGTTCATTGACATCGGAATTTCTATAGGATAATTAATTAAAACCCTATAAGCAATTTTAAAAAACATTATATATATTAACAGAAAAGGTAATAAAATAATAACAAGTTAGTGCGTATAAAATATTACTAGTTATATCTATTTAAACCATATATTTATAATTAGAATGAGGTTAGAATCACAATTTTTTTTAGTAAAAAAGAAGATATTTGGATTATTTTTGTTCATCAAATGGTAAGTGCAGATTTAAGTATAACCTCATTCTAATGAAAAAGTATTATATGTAAACCATTTATTTAAAATATAATATTTTGTAATACATGGTATATATATATATATGTCATTTGTTCACTTTTTACGTTTTGAACACACGTTTTACTATTTTGTACCATTCAAAATATTTATCACAATTTTTACGTTTTAGAAAAGTACAATATATCAAATTATAACTTGAAAATAAAAACATGATTAATCTACTAAAAACAAATTTTCAATAATATATAATTATTTAGAGCTTTTTGTACAGTTCAGTTTATTTTGCTAAAAATTATTCAATTATTATGCTATTTTATAACATCATCTCTTATATAATATAAATAATAACCGTTAAAAATTCTTTAAATCCAACTTAATTGTTGAAAAAAATAATTAAATAGCCTAGATTGTCATCGGTGGAAAAAAAAATAGTTAGTTGTGAAATGACTTTAGTGCATTAAGTTAATGGTAAGTCTAATTATAGAAGACACCATTATACTAATGATCGAGTTATGGTCCTTATGACTATAGAGATTTGGCTAATGAGTCGACTCGTTGTGGTCTAATAATTAATATAAAAAGTTAGTTAGTTTTTATATTATAAATTAGTAGTATGTGAAACGAAAGATGTTTAGTTTGAGTAAAAACTCTTAATATAAATTTAGATTAAATTGATAATTTTTATTTTTATACAGCAAAATTTGTCTTCTTTTTATTTATTATTAGACAATGTACCCAATATATGAAGAAGTTAACGAGATCCCTCCAGGAAGTCATTCAATCTCTCATCAAGATTGAGAGCCGGCTTTAAAACTCGATGCTTTAGTCCAAAAAAAAAAAAAACTCGATGCTCGGCGGAAAATTTTGTGAAGAGGTTCTCGGAAGGGATTGGTTACGTTTCTCGTGGGTCGCATGAAATATCATGAGTCATGGGAAACATGTTTTGCTATCTTTAACCAACATGGTAAAGGCAGTCTCCATAAAGAATAATAAAGATAAGAGAGTCAAGAGGACCATAATAATGTCGATGAAAAGAATCGTACTAGAAATTATCTGAATCATTTTCCATCACTTGGCTAATAAAATAAACAAACCTTGTAAGCTTTTTGACTCCTCATTGGAGAATCTATGCTGCCATGTCAAAAAGTTCAAAAACTTTTTGAGTTTGATCCTTTCATCCTTTATTGATAATATTTAGTTCTTATAGAAAATATTTTTGCTTTTTACCCTATTTGTTTTCTTAAAAACAATATACATATATACTTATTCAGGTTAGTTTCGCTATAAATAGGTAATGATTCTAATTAGATAATTTATCATACATAACGAGATGATGTCAATGAAGGATTTATAACAATACAAGTTAATTAAGAATACATATTAAAATATTTACTTTATTTTTTATTAATATATTACACTATTGTAGATCATTACTACACAAAAATTTCAGGGTTAGACAAGGAAAATTGTTATAAACATGGTATTAAAATCTGAAACACACTTTATTTTAAAAAAAAAAATATACAATACTAAAACCTCACTAATCTAAAACAAAAAGTAAATTATGGAGTGATAAAAACTAAAGGTAGTGTATAAAAAAGGGAAAATGTATGAGAAGTGTACTTATCTAATAGTGTGATGGCAGAAATAGGTACAGCTTCGTGGGAAATTTTACTTCTTGAATCCATCCAAAACCTTCTTTTGTGATCTTCTCAATTCATAACAAACTGTTTGCTTTTTAATACATTATCTTAAAAGCTGTTTTTTTTTCTACACTCACTCTCCCTATATCTCTGTCACAAACAAAGCGACCCCCACATAATATGAGAGACAATGTTCATCCATGGGGCATGTTTCGTATATACGATTATTTAAAAAGTCGAATGATACAAAATTGGGTGCAGTACTTTCCAAAAAAAAAAATGAAATATATATACATATATCAAGCTGCACATATGCTTTAAGTTTGGGACTCAAAAATTTACAGCAAACAAGGCGAGCCTTTGTGACTCAGTTTTTGGAGTTAGATTTTTTTAAGAAGAGTAAACACATAAGATTTCAATGAAGTCAAAATTAATTATGTCTTCACATATATAATTAGGTTCTGCAAAAACTGTAGGCCAAATGTTTGAAACATTGCTTAGTCCATAATGACGTAGTCGTGTTAGTTATTATTTCATCTTCTTTGTGTTTGGATGATAGTGTTCTTTGTTGTAAGATAACTAGTCACTCTAAAGGCACAAGAATTTATAAAATTTCTTCACCTAAAAAAAGTCTTATGAACCATAATTTTATCACTCTACTGGTTATATTTTCTGGTAATGGTTTATGGTTTTTTTTTTTTTTTGGCAAAAGGTAATGATTAATCTAATCCAAAAAATACCTATGAAAATTTACATACATACTATATATTGGATGAGCTAATTTAAGAGCACTGGCTGGAGCTTAAGAGAGAGTCGCGTAGTAAGACATGTTAATAACTTAATATGATAAATTGATAACCAAACAAGCCCTCCTCTGTTTCATCACTTTAAACTTGGCAAAGTTATAATACTAGTTGACAAAATCTTGGTATGATTTTTTGGCGTCGGTAAATGGATGTATATAATGTAGTAATGTATATTACACGAGTGTGTAAAGCAATGAATGAGTTAGTTTTGAGAAGACTGAGAAAGAGAGAGAGTGAATAAATGCAAAAGCTCTAAAATAGTTAGGAGAGGAGAGGAGACTGTTAAGCAAGAAGGGCTTCCCAAAAGAAGAAAGCCAAAGAGACGAAATAGAAAAGGACAAAAATAGCGACAAAAAGGCAAATGAATAGTGGTTGTTGAGATATGAGCCTATTCCATTTATTATGTAAATCCTTTTTAATATAAATACTTTTTTTTTCTATTTTCATGGCTTAGTATTCAAAATTTATACTACTTTATATATATTGTGTGTGTGACAGATGGCTAAGGATATGTCATTTGAGATAGAGAGATCATCATGTCTCATTTATTACCTTCTTCTTGCTTTTATTTCTCCATCGATGTTCTCAATTTTTTTTCCTTTTTTTCTAATAGCAAAATGAAATTTATTTATTTTCTTTTGAGTTTAAATTTTGCACATATTGTTGTCTCAAAATAATAGTACTACAAATTGTTGGGACAACAAAAGTAAGTAATACACTAATTTTTTTTCTGTGTTTATATTCTACTGCAATAGTTTTCAACCATCAGAATATTTAGTAACTATATAGTTTAACATTTGCAAGAAATCAATAATAACACAAACCAAATTTTATATTTTTATAGTGGATAAAATAATAAAAAGCGAAATAAATAAATTATGTTATTTATTTAACCTTTAACATATTATAAGAACGCAAGATATATGTTAATACGTTTGAAAGAATTATAGTATTATGCAAATTGCTTTTTTAGAAAAATTAATATTCTTAATATTTACACAAAAGAAATTTAAAAATTAAAAGTTAATACGGAGAGAGATCAATAATGAAAAAAGAACACAGCAGAGAGAAGCTACTTTGCTTTTCGCTCATATCACATCACGCACAGAATTATCAGATGCTACTGATTTGAAAGACGTAGTCAAATTTTTTTATTATGATTTTTATTTAATACAAATTCACTAAAAATAATATATAAAAAAGACAGAGGTTGGGATTACAATGATGACGTACTTTCGCAATGATGCTCTTTGTCTTAAATGCATCGCCACTGTTTTACTCTCTCTCTCCTTTCCTTCGTAATGTAATTGTACCGCTGACGCAATGCACATTCAATTTTTGATTTCTTCGTTCATTTTGTTGATGTGAAGATCAACTGTGTTTAAGCTTGGTTTTTTAATTACTGTAGAATGTTTATTCTTAAGTTCCAATTTTAAACATCTTTAGGCGCTAAGTACAATTTATAGTTTGCATATGGATACATATTGTAATAGTTTAATGTTACGATTGAGAAAATAGGAAACATTTGATAAATCTCTTTGTTAATGAACTCTATTAGGAACTAACATTTGATTTTTTACTTGTTAACCTGGTATTTTAGATACTACTTATGACAAAACTCAGTTAACTATATAGATCCAGTTATGTTTGTCAGTTTGTTATGGAAACTCAATCAATCTCATTCGAGCGGCAATTTTTCCTCCAGACAGTTATGGAAGCACTTACATCCTTCGGGACCTCCAGTTGTGTGGCATTCGCAGGTTTGGTTCAAGGAGAGAATCCCAAAAATGGCTTTCATGACTTGGCTCACAGTTCTTGATAGGTTAACGACTCGAGATCGGCTCAGAAGATGGAATCTCCCTATTCCAGCAAATTGTCTGCTCTGCTCAGCAGGAATTGAATCTCGTGACCACTTGTTCTTCCAATGTAACTTCTCGCTTCAACTCTGGAATGACTTCTTCACTCAATTCGATCCTCCACAGGCTACATCTTTCACAGGATCACTCCAATGGATTAAGAATCCTACAAGAAACAGGAAGCTTAATATCATTTGCAAGTTGATTTTACAAGCTCTGATTTACAATATCTGGAAGGAACGTAATGCCCGACTTCATACGCCCTCTATAAGCTCTGAAAATCAAATCAAGAGAGAGATCCACCAGTTGCTCCGACGGAAACTAGCTATTCTAGACAGGAAATCCAATCTGATCGCGCCTCCACAGTAAGAATCATTCCTCACTCTATGGTTTTCACATTTTCATTTAACTTAGCTAGCCTTGACAAAAGCTCTCTTCTCTTAACCTGTTTTGGCATTTTGTGCTCTCTTAAAATTGATATAATATAAAATCGGTATCCTTTTTAAAAAAAAAAAAAAAAAAAAAATGTTTGTCAGTTTGTACGTAAGACTATTACTTAATTCATAAAATGAGACCGTTTAAAAATGAGGCCGATGGGAGTTTTGTTTATACTGCTCTTGGTTTACATTAAATCAAATTATTTATGTCTTAGTGTTACATTATTGATATATTAATTTAGGTGACTACAAAAAACAACTTTCTTTTGTAGATAATTATTTTCCTTGCCATAAGAAGTAAATCGTAAATATTACTGAGTATGTTTTTTTAACAATTTTTGCATTTTACTATGTACTCTCTGTAGTCTGCCAAACCATAAAAAATAATAGCGTAACATTTTTTGCAATTACCTAGTAGCTGTAATTTTCTTATATAATTCATGGATCAATATATGTAATAATTTTTTGTCGATCCCATGGGAGCGAAGACTTCTCCAAGTATTTTATGTTGTATAACCGTATCATTACTTAGTCCAGTTTGATAGTTGATAACCACATCTGATGGTAACTTAAGGGTAAGAAATGAAGCTCACTTGTTCTACTTCCGGTGATAGCATAACATGTCGAACTTTCTATTACTTTGCTTTGACATCGGATGACCCCTAATTGTTATGTCCGTATGAATTCGGAATAACACCTCAATGCCGATTGTTAGATCATACCAAGTACAATTAAACAATGTATGCATTTAAAATTCACGAATTCTGAATATTTGACTTCTATAATTTTTTACAAGACTATCAAACTCCGGTGAATCAGAGAATCAAAAGAGAAGAGAAAAATCAGAGAGTCAACCAAACCCTCTTTATTCAACAATCACTAAAGTTTGTTACAATCTCATCAATCTACACAAAATGTATATACTTTATTAAAATAGAAACTTAGCTTTGTATATAAAGAATAACTCTATTTTATTAATGTTTAGAAAATATATCTCTTAAAACTAAACATACAAAACTCTCTAATATCTCATGTATGATTGTCATAACTCAACAACCATATTTATAGAACTAGAATTTTTTTACTAATCCACATGAATAGAAAACTTCTTTTTCCTATTCCTAATATAATTTGAACTTTTCTTTTTAGCCTATCTTGTCATTAACTCCAGGAACATGTTCTACATCCACCAGCTCTCTTTCAATACATTCTCGTATGAAGTGGTACTGCTTGTGAATATTTTTGCTTCTACCATGAAACAAAGAGTTCTTGGTAAGAGAAATCGCTGACTTGCTATCGACATTAATGACAGTTTGTTCTTTCTTCCATCGTGTGACTTCGCTTAAAAGATCATGCAGCCATATGGCTTGCTTTGCAGCTTTTGTTGCAGCCATAAACCCTTCTTTGCATGAAGATAGTGCAACTGTGTTATGTTTCTGCATACACCACATGACTAGTGAGCTCCCGAAATTGAACAAATGACCAGTGGTACTTCTTCCATCGTGATCAGGATCAATGTTGTGACTACTGTCACTGTAGCCAACAATCTTCTTTAAGCCTCCTCACTTATATTTTAGACCATAACCTGCAGTTCCTCTAAAATAACGAAAAATCTGTTTCATTATCTCTCCATATGACTTACGAGGGCTCTGCATATATCTGCTCATAACTCCCAATGCAAATGTTAGGTCTTGGCGTGTGTGTGTCAAATATCTCAAACTTCCTTTTTTCCTCCTGAACTGAGTAGGATCAATCTTTGTTTCTCCAAGAGCTTTCGAAATCTGTAAACCAAACTCCATAGGTATTACATTCGAATTACAACTCTCTCGAGACCAACTTCTTCCAAGGTTCTTTGTGCACATCCTTCTTGTCTAATACCGATTCCACTCTTTTATCACGTCAAATTTTTTGCCAGTCACAAACAGATAATCTACATAGACACATCCACTAAGAGTAAGTTTCCATCCTTCTCCTTTGGATACACTGATTCAAAAACTCCAGGTTGATCCACATAGACATCTTCTTTTAATTCTCCATGTAGAAAGATTGTCTTCACGTCCAAGTGATGAATTTCCCATCCATCTGATGTCGCTAATGCTATCAACATTCATATAGTATCCATACGTAGTACAAGAGCAAAAGCTTCTTCAAAACCCACTCCTCTTTGTTGAACATAACCTTTAGCAATGAGTCTTGCTTTGTACTTTTTTATAGTACCGTCTGCATTCCTCTTGATCTTAAGATCCATTTTAGACCAATTAACTTCAAATCTCTTGGTTTGTCAACAAGAATCCATGTTCTGTTTTTGTTGATAGAACTGATCTCTTCCTCACAAGCTTTTCTCCACTCTTGCAGTACTTTTGCATCTTTATAAAATCTTGGCTCATCATTGATCAACAACAATAGGTCTTTACTGTCAATTTCCATAAGAAAAACATAGTATTTTAGATACTTTGGTGGATTTGACTGTCTTTCCGATCATCTTAGTTTTTGTGGTTGTGGTTCTTGATCATTAACAACTTCATTGTTATCATTACCCTTGATAACGACTTAAGAGTTGCTTGCTTCGTCTTAGTTTTCTTCCTCTTTTTTTTTGTGTTTGTGAAATAGAGTTTGGAGAGTTGCTTCCTAGAGGTCCTTCTCCAGCATCCTCAATTTCTTCCCATCTCATGTGGAACATCCCTGGATCTCTCCTTGAATCATCTGAAGTTTCATTCCAGGTCCACTTTTTGTCTCATCAAACACCACATCGCAACTTACTACAACTCTCTGTGTTGTATGATTGTACAACCGATATGCTTTGGAACCAAGCTCAATTCCAAGGTATACCAAGGTCTGTGACCTTTCATCAAGCTTCTCAAGATTAGCAGCGTCAATCTTAGAATAAGTAAATACATCCAAAAACTCTTAGATGATCAATGTTCGGTTTTCTCCCTCATAGGCACTCGTATAGTGTCATGTTATCAAGTGATTTCGTAGGCACTCGATTAATCACATATGTGGCATGGCGTACTCCTTTCCTCCAAAGGTAATTCAGTACTTTCACAGCTTTAATCATGCTTCATGTCATCTCCATCAACGTTATGTTTCTTTTTTCCACAACTCCTGTAACGCCCGGATTGCCACCTCTTAGTGGGGCCAATGTCCAATCCCAGTCCATGGGCCCACCTTCCTTAATGGGCCTCACATCCTCTCACTAGGCCCGTGAGTCCATCTATATCCGACGGTCGGTTTGCTACGTCTGGGAGGATTTAAAAACTTGTTATCGTTCCTACAAATAACCACATGATCTTTTCCTGTGTTTTGTCCTCACTCGCATAGTTCCGACAATCACTTCTCGGAAGGTCACACATCCTGAGACTACTCCAGCTTAAGCACACTTAACTCTGGAGTTCTCTCAAGACCCTTGACCGAAAGGATAAGTGCACTTTGGTGTGATATAGGTGGCCAAATCAATTCTTTTAAACCTCTCCACAAGTCTCTGAAACCGGGGTGTCACAACTCTGTTCTGTTGTGGCGTGTATGGAGCCGTCAAGTTCCTTTTGATGCCATTAGCTTCACAAAAATCATTGAACTCCTTTGAATTGAACTCTCCACCTCTATTAGTCCTAGGAGTAATGATTTTTTTCCCAAGATCTTTCTCCATAACATACTTAAACCCATTGAACCTTTCAAACGCTTCACTCTTCTCTTTTAGCAAGATAGCCCACATGTATCTTGAAAAATCATCCACAATATATTTGTTATGAGCAAGTGTAGATGGTGATATTGGTCCCCATAGGTCAGCGTGGAGAAGCTCTAATGGCTTTGATGCCCGAAACGATGTTGCTTTTGGGAAGGCTTGACGCACTTGTTTGCCCACTAAGCAAGTTTCGTACAATCTTTCTCTACTCTTACTTCTGGCAAACCATGAACCAAGAGACAATGCTTTGATTGTTTTAAAGCTTATATGTCCCAACCTTGCATGCTACTTCCATGTGTTCTTCTCTAACCGTGACTGTAGACAGATTGGTCTTCCAATCTTGAGATTAATTTTGTACAACCGGCTCGATGATCACATTACTTTAACCAAAAGCCTCTCGCTTGGATCATGAACTATCAAGTAGTCATGCTTCATGCACACATAACACCATACTTCAGTATTAATACAATCTCCCTAGGATAGAACTCCGATGAAAGGCTGAGGATAAGTGATAGGTGACGAGATCTGGTTGATGATGATGGGCGAATGACTTTGAGTGATGATGTGTGAAGATCGAATGATGAAAACAGTGGTTCGATGGAAATAGATGTTTAGGTGGTTGTATGGATTGGAACAAAGTGAAGAGTTTCTGAATCACAAAGTGTATAGAAACCCAGAAATCAAGAACGCATTCTAGAATTCAAAGTGAGGAAAAAGTGTGACAATACTTGTTCATACAACTTCTTCGCTACCAAACAAGGAGGCGTGGCTTTTGGGTTTTATAATAAACCCTAGGGTTCGACACTCCAAATAAAACAACAAGGCGTGTAAAGGAAATAAGAAAAACAACGAAGCGTTTAAGTGATCTGTAGTAGTACAGAAGCCACTTGTATTAGTACATTATTCCCCATTGGTAATGACTTCTAGATAACTCGACGTAGTGATCCATTTGCCTCATTAAAAACCATACCGAGAAAACCCAGTGGGACAAAACTCAGCTATGGGAAAAAGAGTACAAACTTCACACCTAAGTTATCTAGTTATCATTACCGGGTGAAGTCTTCAGGGTGGATATGTTGAAGACTTGGATCCTCGGTAGATTGAATGACCCGTCAGCTATGAGTGCATGAGCTTCCTTGGCCATCTCCTTAGCTCTTGAACGAGTGATCCTTCCCACGATCTCCGGTTTCTCTGCAGCTTCTGTCTCCTTGCTGGCCACGATCATATCATCCTCCCCCTCTTCAAAAGGATTTGTCCTCAAATCGGAATCTGCATAGTAAGGGAGCAAGTCAGAAACATTGAATGTTGATGATAAGGTATACTTACCTTGAAGATCAATCTGATATGCGTTGTCATTGATTCGCTTGATGACTTCAAATGGACCATCAGCTAGTGGTAGAAGCTTGCTCTTCCTCTCTTCTGGGAACCTATCCTTGCGTAAGTGAATCCACACTAAGTCTCCTTCTTCGAAAACGAGCTCCCTCCTCCCCTTGTTCGCATGCTTCTCGTATTGCTTGGTCCTTTTCTCTATGTTCTCCTTAGCTTTAGCATGTATCCTCCTGGCCTGTTCAGCCTTTTCTTTGCCATCAAAGCTACAGTGTGGTAAACATTCTTCCCATGATTTGAGATTGCTTTTCACTAAGGTCCTGAGGAGTGTAGATAGCGTTCTGTTCACAACTTCGGTTTGCCCATCTGTTTGCGGATGGCATGTGGTTGAGAATGATAGCTTGGTTCCGAGTTTAGCCCATAGCGTTCTCCAGAAGTGTCCTAGAAACTTAGTATCTCGGTCTGAAACGATTACTTGAGGTATTCCATGCAGACGTACTACTTCCCTGAAAAACAAGTTAGCTACAATAACAGCATCATCCGTCTTGTGACTTGCAATGAAGTGAGCCATCTTGCTAAACCTGTCAACCACAACAAAAATCGAATCTCTACCATTTCTGGTTCGAGGTAAGCCAAGAACAAAGTCCATAGAAATATGAGTCCAAGGTTGAGAAGGGATAGGGAGAGGAGTGTACAAGCCGTTGGGCTGTACTTTACCCTTGGCCATTTTGCAGATATGGCACCTAGAACAGATTTTCTCAACGTCTTTCTTCATTTGAGGCCAATAGAAGTGTTCTTGCAGTCCAAGTAGAGTCTTTGACACTCCGAAATGTCCAGCTAGTCCACCTCCGTGAGCTTCTCTAATCAACATTTCCCTAATGGATCCTCTTGGTATGCACAATCGATCCTTATAGAACAGATATCCATCCTGCCTATAATAGTTTTCAAAAGCAAACTTATGGCATTTGCCATAGCTCTCAGCAAAATCGATGTCAGTCTCATAAAGTCCTACTATTTCATCAAAACCTTCTAGCTTAGAAGACAAAGTAGAAACGAGAGTGTACCTCCGGGATAATGCATCTGCGACTACATTATCCTTACCTTTCTTGTACTTAACCGTGTAGGGAAAAGTCTCAATGAACTCCATCCATCTGGCATGTCTCTTGTTGAGCTTCTGTTGTCCTTTGAGATGCTTCAGGGACTCATGATCTGTGTGAATAACGAACTCCTTGGGCCACAGGTAATGCTGCCACGTTTGAAGAGCCCGAACCAAGGCGTACAGCTCCTTGTCATACGTAGGATAGTTCAACGTCGATCCTCCTAGCTTCTCACTGAAGTAAGCTACTGGCTTCCTATCCTGCATCAAAACAGCACCTATACCCACTCCGGAGGCATCACATTCAATCTCAAAAGTTTTCATAAAGTCAGGAAGTAAAAGAATAGGGGCAGTGATAAGCTTCTCTTTTAAGGTTGAAAATGCCTTCTCTTGTGCTTCCTCCCATCTGAATCCTACATCCTTCTTGACAACTTCTGTAAGTGGCGCTGCAATAGTACTGAAGTCTTGCACAAATCGCCTGTAGAACCCTGCTAGTCTGTGAAAGCTCCTGACTTCGGCCACGTTTTTGGGTGTTGGCCACTCCTTGATAGCCTTGACCTTCTCATCGTCCACTCTAACTCCTTCTGCACTGACAACAAAGCCTAGAGAAACAACCTCAGTAGTACAGAATGAACATTTAGAAAAATTAGCAAAGAGGGATTGAGAACGAAGAACATTTAGAACTTGGCGGATGTGTTCTAAGTGTTCTTCTAGACCTTTGCTGTAGATGAGTATGTCATCGAAGTACACAACCACGAAGATGTCTATGAAAGGTCGGAGAGCATGATTCATTAAACGCATGAAGGTGCTAGGAGCATTGGTGAGACCAAACGGCATGACTAGCCATTCGTAGAGCCCTTGCTTGGTCTTGAAAGCCGTTTTCCATTCATCTCCTTCCTTCATTCTGATCTGGTGATACCCACTCTTCAAATCTATCTTAGAGAAGACTGTTGAACCACATAACTCGTCCAACTTGTCATCTAATCTCGGAATTGGATGTCTGTACTTCACTGTGATGTTGTTAATAGCTCTGCTGTCAACACACATCCTCCATGAACCATCTTTCTTTGGTACAAGCAAAACTGGTACTGCACATGGACTGAGACTCTCTC